>NC_060281.1:85557901-85720826 GCF_021613505.1 Equus quagga
GGGACGCGGCCTCCAGGGCGCTGCAGCGGGGGGCGAGCGCACGTGGGGGCTCGGCCTCCGGTGGGTCCGGGGGTGGGAGGAGGACCCCGGGTCTGGGCACCCACGTTGGCGCGGCCTCCTTGGGGCAGTTGGGCATTTCGGTTTGCCTCAGGTGGAAGTCCCGGGAACTACCTGTTGAATGCCAGCTTTGGAAAGAGAAGTGATGAAGGATGGGGTGGTTTGCTTCAGGTCGCAGGCTGTGCTTCGCATCCATGCTTGTTCTTTTGGGGAATAGCCGAGGGGCTGCACCACATCTGGTTCTTCCCTGGAACCTGCCGCCCGCCGCACCTGGGCGCCTACCCTCCTGCAGGGCTCTGGACAAGCAGCAGCAGGTAGAGGAGCAGAGGGAGCTGGCCGAGGAGGAGTGGGGATTGCGGGTGCCCTGGAGTGGCCGTGGAAGGCAGCCCTCGCTGCATGCCTCAGATTACAGAGGGTGGGAGGGAGGCTGCCTGCCCGCTCCTCGGCCAAGGACTTCTGCGGAGGGCCTGGAAATCGGGAGACCGAGTCGCTCACTGACAGGCCCCTCTACCTTGCTCCAGATGAAAGGTCTGCATTCCAGAGGAAGCTGGTTAGGGAGAGTTTTAAGCTGTGCGCACTTTTTGGAGGAGAGATTCCCAGCTGAAGCCTCTGCGGATGGTGAGCTGGGTAGATGCTTTCCCGCTTCCTTGGCTATGATTTGATAAAATCAACTTGTTAGTAGCCGGCCAGCGCACTTCTGGTGGTTAATATACATGCCTCAGATGGGAGCGATTTGAAATGGTTGGCTTGTCTTTGAACCTTTTGGGGATGATAGGGTGGCTGCCGGGCTCTAAGCGTTGGGCCTTCTGCACTTTACTCTTGGGAGAGTTATGAATGAAGAGAAGGGGAGTGTTTGGAGTGACTGCACAGCAGCCTCTTCCTTTTCCCTCCCCTGGTGCAGACTCCGAGCCCTGCTGGATAGGACAGGGAGCTGTGCAGCTTGGCTCCTTGGAGGTGTGTCCTTACAGAGCTGGAGGAGGCACCTCGGCTGGGCGATTAATCAGCAGCATTGCCTTACAGGGCTCTTATCCCCATCTTAAACTTCTGCGGGGTAAATAAAAGGGGAAGCATGTTCTTTGAGTCCTGGGACTACATATGTTAAAGTTTTTTGGGCTTTTTTCTTTGATAATGTTATAATTATGGTCTTTATAAGCTTTCGAGGTGATGCTCTGCTGAAGATACCTACGCATTTCAGGCACAGCCTTTGAGAATATTTTGGATCTTAAAGCTTGCTCCTTGTGACTCCGTGTTTCTCTTCAAGACCTTCCCTGTGCCCTGATGGCTTTAGAAATGTTTGATTTACAGCCTTGCAAGAGAACAGATGTTTTAACGTGGCACTTCACTTTTTGAAGGAGACTTTTGAAGTTTGCGATTTTTATCTGCACGGTTTTAATTTCTACTCTTTTTCCATGGTAGTTTGCCAGGCGAGCTATCCATTATGAGTAGTGCTATGCTGTAGAGGTAATCTTGGGTTTGCCATTTAATACAAAATTAGCAGTTTAAAGACATCATTTGTAACTATTTTATCCTCTTGAGTAGAGAGATAATGTGTGAATTTGGCAGAAGGAATCTATTCTCTTTTGAAACTTTTTGAAGTGCTTATCTAACTCTTTTGTAGTCCATTAGCCTGCTCCCCGCCCCAAAATAAGTCAACAATTGCTAAGTAAAGAAAAATGACTTAAACGGTATTTAATAAGTTTACCTGTTAAGCAATCAGTAATAGGTGTCCTTAATTTCCTTATAACTGCTGTAATGTTGGTGAGTTTATCTGAGCTGTCTGAATAGTCATTTCTTGATGTTTTCGCCCTATATCTTTAATAACTTGATTGGGGGCACTGGCTCGCTGAACCTCTGTGTGCATGGAAGGCGCACAGTGTGGCTTTCAGCGCTGTGTGTACAGAGGCCAGCATGCTTTCATTAGTTCTTCGAATGCTGCCCAATTGAAGTGGCTGGTGTGGCCACTGTCAGCCCTGAAAAAGGTTTTTCTAAGGAAAGCTGATGTTTTAGGACTGCCGAGAGGAAACGTAACGTTTTCTGTGAGAAATGAGAATGTAGAAGAAACAGACTGGTGTTCCGCTTCAGATTAATCGTGTTTTCTGAGCGTCCTTGTTGAACTTTTCAAACCTCCTTTTATTTACTATCTTGAAAAAACTCTGCATGATTTGCTCTTTAATATTTTATAGTTTTGAAAGCAGAGTTCATTTTCCTCATAACTAAACCTAAAGAGTGGTACTCTAGTGTTGCTTTTGTTAATTCCAGTGGGGTTTGGTAACACTGCTGTTCCTGGTTTAGAGGAGAAAAAAACCTGTTTGGGAGTCTCTCTCCTTTAAGAATTCTAAGATGAGACCTTGGTTTATATCACTCGTTTTTTTCCCCCCTGCCTATTATATGCAGTGAAAATATATGTGTGTATATGTTTAGACAATAGATACTGTCTCATCGTCTGGTTTGCCCAGATATTTCTAATTGGAGTAGCTGTTCAGGTCATTTGCATGGGTTAGGGTAGGAGGAGGCCTGGTTAGCAAGTGTGTGTGTGTGTGTGTGTGTGTGTCAGTGTCAGTGTCAGAGAGGTAGTAATCCAAACCTTGGGATTAGTCACCTGGAGTCTTGGTTCTCTCGTTGTTCATTTTAGGCTGAAATAACTTTCCCAAGGTCACCAGTGCTCTCTGTAAGAAGAGAATTTTTTTTGATGTCTTCATCTGTGAAAGTTGTGAAAACAATGTGTGGCTATGAAATGCTATTAATTACTTTTATTATCTAATTCATTCATGCAGCATGAAAGCCCATTTGCTTCTGAGAGTGTCAGCGTCTGGTGTGAATGCTGGAGGAATTAATTACGCTTCTCCTGTGGTTCTGAAGCGTGAAACTTTAAAGTGTTCTTAGACATATTGATACATATTTCATCTTTAAACCAATTTGTTGCTATTAATGAGGTCATTATCTGAAACTTTCAGACTTGGCTGTGCAACTCCCATGGTTAGCGATGTTAAATAAAGGCCTGATTAAACACTGGCTAGTAGTATGTGGATTGATTAAACAAAGAAAATTTGCATCGGTGGAGATGAAAGATTGTTTTAAAGTGGAAATGCGTTTTTTTTTTCTTGAAGTCAAATATTTAGAAACGCTTGAGAAATCCATTTGTAGAAGAAATCTGAATGATAGGCTTTGTGTAACTTTAAAATCAGCCTTTCTTGATCCTGGGTGAAGTGTTGAATGGTCTTGAAAGTACAGGAGAGCTGAGGACATTTAAGAACTAAGCCAGTGCCTTTAGCTCTGAGGGGTGTGAGGAGAGTTGGGTGGGTGGTAGGTTGGAAAGGCTGAGTGAGGTCCTTAAATATCCAATCTTAACTAAGGGTATCACAGGAATAATTTTAGGAACCTAATTCCTCTGCCTTGTCTCCGTGTCAGTGTGTTTCTGCAGTTAAGCATTTGATCAAACACTTTCTTTTCATCTCCATTTTAAGTTAACTTAACAGGCCTGCCTCTAAAAATTGACTTGGCCTGATAGAACAATTGTGTGCTGACAGCTGACCTGGATTTACACAGAAAGGGATTGCCGACTGTCTTGTCAGAAGGGCCTTCTTAGGTTAAAACCAAGCATTTGATTTGGGGGAAAACATTAGGGCTGTGTTTTGACCTTACAATTCTTAGGGACTCTTGTTTTCTGTCTTGTTCCCTGAGATTCCATGGGAGTTACTAATACAGTTCTGAATGGAGACAAAGATGGAGATGCTAAGTGTGGAGTCTGTAGACTAGACGGAAGGTGGTAATGGCTTCCGTTTACCAGCATTTATTATGTACAGGGCACTGTGCCAAGCACATCACATGTTTGCTCATCTCATCCTGGCTTTAACATGGAATTAGCAGCTATTGTTAACCCATTTTACAGATCAGGAAACTGAAGCTGAGAAAGGCTGAGAAAGTTTGATTTCTCCAACCTCACACAGCAAGTAAATGATAAAACCTGGATTGAAACCCAGCTCCGTCTTACCCCTTTGTTCCTATTTTTGCCAAATAAGTAGAACTTTGCTGGTTAGGTTTTAACATTAAATCAAGTCTAATTTTTTTTTTCTGTTTTGCTTGAGGAAGATTAGCCCTGAGCTAACATCTGTGCCACTCTTCCTCTATTTTATATGTGGGTGACTGCCACAGCATGGCTGATGAATGGTGTAGGTCCATGCCTGGGATCTGAACCCGGGCCACTGAAGCAGAGCATGCCGAACTTAACCACTAGGCCACGAGGCCAGCCCCAAGTCTAATTTTTAACAATCTAATATAGAGGTTCTTAACCTGAGGGTCACAGACTTCCGAAGATGGCCCATGAACCCCTGAAATTATACACACCATCTTGTATATGTACACAGAATTATTTTCCTGAAAAGATATATGGTTTTGCCTTTTGGAAGGTTCTGTGATGTTCCTCTTTCCCTAGAAGAAAAAAGAGAAACACTGATCTAGTACCCATCATTAAATAGTCGATTACTAAGAATTTGAGTGGAGCGATGTGGGGCTCAGCCCGGCAGGAGTTGTAGAGAAGTAAACTCTAGGTTTATGTGTCTCCACTGAGCGTATTCATTTGATAGATGTTCACCAAAGCCCTGTTCTGTACCAGACACCGTATTGCTGCTGGCTTCTGGAGTTCACAGTCTCTGATAGAGAGAGACGTGTGTAAGGATAAATGGTAATCCTTCCCAATTGGATTTCCCCGTAGAACTGAGCCCTTAGTCCTTAAGGCATCCGTTGTCTATAATGAATTAACTTCTCTCCTGTGCCATCTCTCTGGTACTAGTTAAATGCATTATCCTTGGGACAAGTGAGAAAACAGTCACTCAGAGAATTTCTGCATCTAAATGGTGAAGTGCAAGAAGGAGTTGATCTGAATACGGGCTACGGGAAAGCAGAGTATAACTGTTCTTTTTCCACATTCATTGGAAAATGAAATGGAGCATCTGTTGATGTTTCATTGCCTTAAGAGCAGCTCTTCATACCTTCCCTTGTGGACCTGGGCCCTATGGGTGTGGGTCTGTTTTGCTCGCCCTTGGATCCACCCCTGGGTTCCCAGTGCCTGCCGCTTATCAGACACTTGATATTGAGTGAATGAATCATGGATTTAGAGTGGACATCAGGCAGGCAGTGGGTCAGTGGGCTTGGATTAATTGATAAGAACAACTTCATTTGGCTTGGCTAATAAATTCTGGGATTATCTTTTCTTTTTGGTTGTTATTTTCAGAAACTTGCTTGATTAGATGGCTGGTTTTGATAGACCCACTGGTATTATAATACTAGGTTGTATGAAAGTGACCTGCGTGTGTGCGTGTTCAGGGGCGGGATACCTGACATTATAAAGATCTGAAGATGTTCTCTTCTTGATAAAACACTGAGTATTGAGAAAGCCTTAATGTAGACAGCTGTTTTGCATGGACAGACTCGTGAAGAGTAGTTCATGGCCAAGCTCTGGTGTCCTTCGGAATAACTGGAAAGGCTTGGTATTCAGAGTCATCATTAACTTGAATATATGCCACATGGAAACTTTGCTTCTTGATGCTTTTCCCTAAGTCTGGAGAATGTGGATTTGCAGTTCATGACAAAAATGATGTTTAAATCCATCTTGACAACCAGCAGAACCAGATTCAGCTCTTAGCGTGTTAGTTAAGGAGATGGAGGTCCAAAGAGGTGAAGCGCCCTGCCCAGGGCCATGTGGTGAGGTAGAGGCGACCTGCGATAACTATTCAGGTCTCCTGAGTACCAGGCTTGGAGCCTGTCTGGCATCCTTGGCTGCGCCTCGCCTCAGAATACCAGGAAGAGCAGATCTAGAAGCATGCTATACAATCAGGTGTATCGTCGGGGAAAGCCACGCGTTCTTAAATTGTACATTGGGTTTAAGTGGTTGCTTTTCTCCTGTAATTTAAAGTTTGAGTTGCTCGGGCCTCCTCTGTCAGAGCTTTTAAAAATAGCTAGTATTGATTAAGTGCTTCCTGTGTGCTATACTCACATTTAACCGTCGAGGTAGATGGCATGCCCCAGGTTTTCAGACGAGGAAACCAAGCTCAGAGAGATGAAGTCACTTGTCGCGGTCACTGAGCAAGTTGGCAGTAGGGCTGAGATTGAAACCCAGGTCTATTTGCTTCTGAGCCCTTTCTGTTTCTATAAGAGTGCTTCACTTGGCACTTTCTTCTGCTTGGCATGAGACTGTGGGATCTGATGGTAGAATTTAGAGTCAGGTATAAACCCAGACTGACTGACTAAGAAATGAGTCTATAACTTCAACTGAGAAAACTCTCTACCCTTACAGAGATTTGTTTCTTACTTTCCTTCGTTCTTCTTTTTTTCATCACGGAAGTCTCATTCTAACTTGTTTTTTCCACTAAGAGCCAATCTGCCAAGTTTGGGAAGAGGGCCACCAGTGATTTGAAGTATACAGTTGTCACTTGATGGCACTTCCCTTCTTTTTTGTCTATTGGGAAAGTTGGAACGGCCCTAGTGTTCTGGCATCGAAAGGGATTTCTGGTGTGAAACACACCCCCTTCCTGTGGCTGATTTTTTAAGAGCCATTTTGGGTTCTTCGTGGCTTTCTCCAAAGGGATCATGTCCCATGTTCATCGCCTTTCTTACTTTGCACAGATGGACCATTCCCTAACTATTTGATTTAAAAGATTGTATGAACCTGAAGCCGTGGATTCTCGCTGCTTGTTTTATCCTCCTGGCCATTAAAACTCATTATGGCTACTGCGTTCCTTCAGCCAGCAGACATTCACTGCTGCCTTCTGTCCGCCAGACCCTGTGCGAGTGAGGCAGCAGGCAGGGGAGAGATGCTGTCCTTGCCTGCAGGCAGCTGAGAGTAGAGGGCAGAGAGCATGCGAACCACAGTTCCTTTCTGATAGGACGTATCTATAAGGACACTAAGGAAATACCTGGCCCAGGGGGCTAAGTTTAAGCCTGGGCAACCCAGTGGGAAGAAACATGTATGTAACGACACAGTACTTGGATTTGAGCCTTCTGGCCTTTTCCAACTCATTTTTACCTACCTTTGAGGTTAAAGCTGATAACCCCTTTGTGGAGACGTGCCTTTATACCTGTCAGACAGGATAGGGAGGAGGGATAGAGTAGAGGTTCTTTGTTCTATTTGTAGCTTGAATGAGATGTTTTAAAATCTGACTTTTAGTGGCTCTGTTGACTCATGATAGTGTGAAGAGAATGAGGTCAGCTGGCCCATTGTGGTTCAAGGGAGAGCATTTTATTTTTATTACCCTTAAGATGTGTTGTAAGACTTGATATTAATCCCCTTCTCTCCCCAGCAGCCGGTGTGATATGGTTGTTTAGGAACTCAATGTGTAGAGTTGATTTGGTGAAAACAGACTTTGATGATCCTGGAAGTTTGAGGTGAAAAATATGTGTTGGAAAAGGGACTTCTGGTCTCCCAGTGCTGCATTTTTAAAATAAAAGGGGATGTGTGTGCTGAAATAGGTGTGTATAAGGTCCCATCCAATGCTGTAAGAATTTGATTAAAACTTGATTTTCTACTTGAACTTGAGTTAATTTGAGTACCCCAGCTTGTCAGCAGACATTTATCGAGTTCCTACTGTGGATACAGTCTAGAGAAGAAACATAGCTTTTATGTACCTATAACATAGTTTATGCTTTTCAGATGTTCCTGTGATTTCTCCCTTACAAATCCGCGCAGTTGAATTAGCCCCACTTTACAAGGGAAACAGGCTGAGAGTCTAAGTAAGCTGCTCGAGGCCACAGAGCTGAGACTGAACTTGGGTCACCTAAAGCCAAAGCTCACTGACCCACTTGCCTGAGGACCCAGGTGTATCTTGGTAAGATTTAGGCAAGATGTTAGAATTGATTCATTTTATATTACCTCTAGTCAGGGCCAAAATCTTCCTTTAAAAAAAATCATCCGTATCTTATTTTTTAATTATAAAAATACCTGTTTATTATAGAATACTTGGAAAATATAGAAAAGTATGAAAAAAAATCAATCCCACTACCTACAGATAACCTGTTAACCTTCGATGTTTTGGTATAGCCTCCTTTCTTTTTTTCCCATGAGCTTGGACAGATTTTAAAGAAAATTGGAAAAAACATTCCCTAGTGTTTGTGGTGCTTCCTCCGCCTCGAGTATTTTCCTGTTGCTAAATACTCAAACAGTTGTACTGTCCGTGTAACATATTCTCTGTTCCATTATTATAAGTAATGCTGTGAAGAACATCCTTTCTGTCTCTTGATTATTTTCATAGAATACAGTTCTAGAAGTGGGACCACTGGATCAAGCGGTAGAAACATTTTTAATGCTCCTGATATGTAGTGTCAGTGTGCTCTGCAGAAGAGTGTTCTGTTATACACCCCTACCGTAAGGCCAGCATGTGTGTTTCCATGCACCCCTGCTCACAATGGGTAGTATTTGTTTCTAAAAAAAAAAAAAACCCCAAAACTTCATAAAAGTGAAAGTCTGTATATTCCTATCATTTAGTACATAGTAAAATACGAGCTTTTTTCCTCTGCCGTGAAGATCTGAGCTATGACTGTCTGCGTTGAAGGGGAAGGTGCCTGGCATGGTACCTGGGTGCCTCCCTTTTAGGTCTCTCTGAGCACGATTCAGGCGCAGGGGGCTGCCCTTGTGTTCTTGGCGGGACACAGCGGCTATCCAGGCAGACGGCCGTGCTCAGAGGCCCAGAGAAGATCTCACGGAAGGGACCACTGTGCTGTCCGCACACCCCATGGCAACAGGTTGTGGCCCGGGAGGGTGCTGCTGCATTTCCTGTCTTCTGTTCTGCCTCCTTCCCAGGCAGCAGGCTCTCTGCTTACGATCAGGCTGTGTGAATCTGGTCTCTCATTCAGAGTGGCGCTGTCAGTTTGTGCTGGGCAGAGACAAGTAGAGCCAAGCACGGACTTTCAGGGGTGCTTTTAAGGAGCAGGTCCATGGGCTGAAAACCATTCCTTGGTATTTTGTTTGATTCCTGTTAAAAATCTAGATATTTTACATAAAAATCTGGGGTTTTAGCTCTTCTTGAAAAATTAAAAGATCTGTCAATGCTGGGTCCACATTCCCACATGGCAACAGCCTGCCCCAGTGGAATAGCAGCTGTCCTCTTCAGATGGAGCACAGGGCCTCCAGTTCTTGAGTCTCTCTTGCATCGCATCGGCTTACTTCACTCACTCATAATGCCTTTCCCAATGCCTGACCCCAGTAGGCATTGGAGTTTGCCATCCTTTCTATCTCTGAAAGTTCTGAAGCTGAAAACCTTTAAGTTGTACTTGGTGAGTTTCCTTTCTCTCCTTCCTCAACCCTCTGCGTGTCAGATGTCCATTAGTGGCTTTGTGACATTTCCGTGGACCCCGTGAGCCTCACGTTATGCTACTGGGGAAGGCTGAGCTGGCCCTGACATGACCAGCATGTTCTTTTTACTTTAGCATAGGTGCTTCCATTTTCTCTTGGACCTCTTCAAGGCTGAAGTCTTGGAGCCATTTGGCCTGTGCCTTCATTAAGATCTTTGTCCCTTGTCTCTTTTTGTTCCTTGCTTTCTTTTGACTCTTAGAGTTATTGTTTGAGCTGGAGAGCACCCGGAAAATGGTACGGCTCTGCTCTCTTTTTACAATGAAGGAATACGGGCAAGGGCCTTGGATCTTTGGTCACAAGAGGAGCTGGGGTTAGAACTTGGATCTTGGCGCTCCCAGGTGCTGGTCTTTCTAGAATGGCGTTCCACGTTGATAGTGGAATTCCAGAAAATCTTCCTTGTGCCTGGTGCTTTAGGGTCCTAGCGCACTTTCACTTGTTTCATCCTCTCAGTGAGGAGCGCCCTCCCTGGATCCCCCCCCGCAGAAGGTCATCTGCTGTTCAGGTTGTCCCAGTTGCCAAAGCTTGTCCCACACTTGACATAGAATGCTTTTCTTTGTACCAAATTGTATCCTTTTACATAAATGCATTTGACGTTGTCTGTTCAACCCCTTTGTGTGATTTTTAGAAATATCCCTGGGTACCTGCACACTTGGCATCTTTTCAGAAAGTGTCTCATTCTTGGAGTAGGTGGTAGGCAGACAGCTAATGGCATGTAAAGAATGTTGCAAGCTTGACTTGCAAAGCCATTTCAAAATTTAAATCAAAGTAGCTTGTGGCCGAGTCAAAGGGAAACTGGGTACTCACTATGCTTGGTTTGCTTTCCTTGCTGACCTTACCTCTTCACGCCAGATGCTGCCTAAGCGTCTCCTTGCTTTACATTTTCTTTCTTCCCATCACTTCTTCCCCTTCCCACTGGATTCATCTTTCTAAGTAACCTCTGGTCACGATACTCCCTCGATCAGAATCTTTCAGTGCCTTGCCATTGTTTACTACCACACTGAGTACAGTCATGTGTCGCTTAATGACGGGAATGTGTACTGAGAAATGTGTTGTAAGCCCATCTTGTCATTGTGCATGAACATCATACAGTGCACTTACCCAAACCTAGATGGTATAGCCTACTACACACCCAGGCTATATGGTACTAATCTTATGGGACCACTGTTGTCATGCAGTCTGTTGTTGACCGAAACGTCATTATGCAGCGCGTGACTGTACAGAGGTGACCTGGCTCTCTGGCCTCTGTCTCATTCTTGCCTCTAGGATGGGGCCCTGGATCCTGTGTGTTCCCTGAGTGGTCCTGGGCTTTTCTCCCTCTATGCCCTTCATTTTGGATTGCCCTTCTGCGGGAGTACATTTCTACGCCTCCATCTTCCTGACCCCCATCTTTGCCATCTACGCTTCCTTTCCCATCTCTCAACTCTCACCTTGCAGTCAAACTTCCAGTCCTTCCCCTCAAGCATTTGCAAGTTCTACCAGTATGTTCCTTTGAACCAAAGCACTCCATTTTTCACTTCTCAGCCCGTCTTAAATTCCTTGTTGTAGGTATTCTTTTATTAATGTTTTCTTTTCCCCACAAGATCACAGCTCCCAGTAGATGGGGATTATGTCTTACTCATCCTGCTGTTGCCTTGCAGCAAAACTCTTAACTATTTACTGAATCGAAATTCTTCTTCTAGATCATAATACTTCGGGGTAGGATAGTAATGGGGATGTTAGTGTGGCTAGAAAAAGACTTGGCTTTTTGAGGAAGAACTTGGTATGATTGTAGAAACCATTCATGAGTTTTCCGACATGGGTGTGTCCTAGGGCTATTCCAGATAGTTGGGATGGATCAGACTCTTAAAATAATTTTCACCTTGCCTCTGCTCTCCAGGAGGTCTGGAAAAAGGAGGTGGGACAAGGAGATGACACCATCTAACTCCTCCCAGCCTGGCGTGTGACTGCCTGGGTACATTGTTTAAAGCATGCTGGAGAAGAGAACATCTCAGCCTGACTGTAGACTTTAAGGGAGTGTGTTTTATTTAAATATGAATAATATTTGGTAGCACTTTGAGAACTGGTACTTTTGGGAAACAGCAAAAGTTACATGTAGCTCCAGTATGACCCCTCAGAAACAACTGTATGTAGGTCCTTACTTAAAGTTGCACCATATTGTTTCCTCAATTTTTTTTTTTTTTTGCTCCTCTTTGGGAGTTCTGGCATGGGCCTTGATCCTGTGCTTAAGTCTAGGGTGGGAAGCAGTTTTAAAGGACTACAGTAGTATTTCTAAAGAGGCCAGCAGGTGTGGGAGAAAGTTAGATTTCAATTTAATAAACCTTTGATTTTCTACTCTTTATGGGGCCCAACTGTAAACATTTGGGAATTATTAAATTATTGTTTAGTTATGTACATGTTAGCATGTTGAGACTTTTGGGTTATTGTTGCTGTTTTTGTGGTGATTATAAGGGCACTGGGACCTTCAGGAATACACCAGAGTCTGTCCATGATGTGTTTTATTTCACTTGTCCTAGAGGGTTTTCCAGGCTTTTCATGGCCTGTCCACTCCAGAAATGTCCCAGTGCCCATCAGTAAATGTTACCCTCATCTAGGGAATTAAATGAATAGATAATGTATAGTTTTGAAGTTTTGGGTTATTAGGTTCAAATCTCTAGAGCACATATAAACTCGCTTGTGGCATTAAATGTGCCATGTGGGTGATTTCAAGTTCCAGTGGCAGTGGTAATTTTTGCATTTCCTGACTCTTGTGTTTAAATTTGCAGTCTCAACATTGCATCACCATAGGTTTTCACATTTAATGAATATTTATGTTGAGCCGAGTTCTATACGAATGCGGTGGTTTCTGACTTGATTATAGCTTGCTCTGTACTGTGGCCAGGAGTGCCCTACAGACAACAGAGCTGGCACATGTCTCAGCATGCCAAGCCCTGGCGGATGTGGTTAGGGACCACGGTGACTGGTGCTCCGGTTACCATGCCAACCTTGTTTTTGGAAGGGGGAGGCTCTAAAACAGCAGTGGGATGGGGGCTGAATAGTTTTGAATATTCCAAGCAAAATTATTCCCTCTGTGTACCCCTGCAGGAAGATGTTGTAGAAAACTCTAGAATTCTTACTACCTGCTCAGGTGACACTAATTACTTTTCTTATTTACTTTTGCGAGACTCTTTTAATTGTCCTCTTGCAGACTTGTGGAAGTTATATGATGGGCCTTTCATGTGTGAATGTCTTCCCTACTTGCTGCAGGGTAAATAGGGAATCTTCTGGCTCTTAATATTACAAACCCCCTCCTCCCACTCCCTACTGACATCCCTTGTCCTCTGGTAACTCTAATCTAGTGATGGCTGATTGGGGAAGCGGGGAGGAAAAGAAGAATGGGAGGGAGGATGGGTGGGGGAATCCAGCTCCTTATCTTCATTATTCCTTTCCCCCCATCCCAAGAAGGCCTGTCTTCTCCCCTCACTATTGTATATTCAGCAAAGACCATGGTCGCAGGTGCCATCACCCATAAGTGGGATCTCGGGATGCCTGGCTCTCAAGCTTTGGCAGGCAGGCCTGCGATGGGAGGAGGAGGGATGTGTCCCTGGCATCCCACACTGCAATGCTGTTTGCCCTTTTGCACAAATGGTGTCCTTTGTGGTTAATTCTGCGGTGCTTGGTGTTGTGTGGTGAAATGTTGGGAAGAGAACTGATCGGACCTGGTAAGCCAGGTGGGAACCCTGAATGGCAGAGCCGGATGGGCCTCGCGGGCACCCTCCGCTCTCTTCGTGCCCCTGTACAGGAAGGGACCTGAGCTGCTGGAGGCTGGAACTTGTGCAGGTTCAACAGCTCAAGCAGTCTCGTGTTGTGGAGGGCTTGCACTCAAGGCTCAGCATGCAAAAAAGCAAACCCCCTACCCCTTTGAGTAGAAACTTACTATTTCAGAAGGGGAGGCTGACCACAAATTTAACCTTTGCTTGCTGACTTGGAGTCACCTCTGGAGTCATCATTAGATCGTATCCTCCTTGAGGGCAGGGCTGGTGTCTTGATCTTTTGACATTTCCCTTCTCCAACACAGAGTCCTTTTGTGTGAATTAGGAAAAGCTGCCCCATCCTCAAGATACCTGACTTCTGTTGCAGTAAATTGGTTATAATGTGGATCTGGGGTGACCACAGATGTGAATGGCACCCTGTAGAGTTGTGCAGCGTGCAAGGCTGTCTCCCTGTTGGCTGATGTGGCACCTATAAGTCTATAAGTCGTTCCCTCTTCTCCAGTGCTTCTCCCTCAGCTGTTCTGATTTGCTGCTTCTGATTTCTTTCTTTTGAGGAAGATTAGCCCTGAGCTAACATCTGCTGCCAATCCTCCTTTTTTTTTTTTTTTTTGTCTGAGGAAGACTGGCCCTGAGCTAATATCCATGCCCGTCTTCCTCTACTTTATATGTGGGATGCTTGCCACAGCATGGGTTGATAAGCAGTGCGTAAGTCCGCACCTGGGATCTGAACCGGCGAACCCTAGGCCTCCGAAGCAGAATGTGTGAACTTAACCACTGCCCAAACCAGGCTGGCCCTCAGCTTCTGATTTCTGAGTCCACTCCTAGAAAACCAAGGAGCCATGTTTGTTAGAATTGTGTGTAAAGTTAGGAAACAAGATACCAAGGGGGCATAAGGAGGTTTAGTATGCAATTTCTTGACATCTGTTTTAGCTGCCTTTCTGCTTTGTCTCACCTCTTCTTAGGAGGTGAGCTGACTAGAGTAGGGTCCGTAAACCTTGGGTACATTGTAATTAAATGAGTAGGCCTTTTGTGGAGCAGAAATGGGACTACCATTTTATGGGAGAAGATACACATGTATTCCTACTAAGCAACTTATAAGTTAACTTTTGGATTAGAACCTGATTTGGGTGTAAGTTTTCTGTAGTTCTCTGTTATCACTACAACTTTGAGCCAGCTGTATTAGAGGAGTTGGGAGGACACTTCCGTGTCATCAGACACTGACATGGCTGTTAGGAGCTGTGATTTTCATCTTTTACGTGCAGACACCCAAGGTTTGCCAGGTTCCTTAAAGCGTGTTGTAAATTTTGCAGAATGAGGTGGTCCTCAGTTTCCTTTGCTGATGGAGAGGCAGCAGAGTGCCGAGTGTGGGGCCAGACTGCCTAGGTTTGGATCCCGGCTCTGCCAGTCACCTGCTGTGGAAAGGTGACCCTGTCTCTCTGGGTCTCAGTTTCTTCATCTGTAAAATGGAGATAAATCTCTTCTAGATTTGTTGCAAGGATTAGATGAATTACTCACAGCATACAATTTGTGTTTAGTGATGATGAGGATGATGATGAGGAAAATAACATGCCTAGTTTCATGATGTTCCGCACATATACCTAACATTTATGTTGTAGTTTCCAAATGGTTGAAAATTTTTAATCAAAAGCAGTAATTTATCAAGTTTAAATAATCCAGAGGTCCTGCTCATTGGGAATAAAAGTGATCATATCGTAGGAATCACTTTTTAACACTCTCAGTACCTTACTACTTGCACCTGTGTCCCTTCTCCCCTAGTGTGGGTCCATGGGCTCCCCAGAGTGGTTCTTAAGTTCTGCAAGAGGCTCATGGTGTTCGTTCCTCCCTGACCCCCAGTTCCCTCTCACCTCTGCTTCCTGGGAGCGGTGCTTTGCTGCAGCCTCATCCGCTCATCCCTGTGCTCCACAGCTCGATCATTGTCTAGGCCCTGAGCTCTGTCGTGCACGTGCACACACACACCACCCAGCCACACACACACATGAACTGCAAGTCCCGTGTAGAGGAGGCTGGGTTCCTAGGCCTGCCTTCCTGGTGTTCCTGAGGCCAAATGGCCTGCATACGGGCATGATTGCTCCGAAGGAAAGCTCAGTGGTTGATTGCTTCTCTGGATCCGGCCAGGGCATGTGGAATGTTGTGAGATGCTAAGGCTGTACTCTGGGGGTCTAATTGTGTGGGACCTGTGGCAAGCACAAGTGACTTCAACACTTGGTTTGATCCAGTGTGCAATTTTGCCAAAGCAAATACCTTATTAATCTTAACCCTCCAAATTAGACTGTTGACTTTCTCTAAAAATGGGAATGATAGGAGTGCATTGTGGTGTTTTTTTTTTTCTACTTTCCCCCCACCCTGCTCTGCCAATACTGGGCTATGCATTCTTCTCCTTGAATGGAGAAGGTAGTTTCCATCTCTGTCTACCTCCTTCTCTCACATTCCTGAGACTGGGTGATGGAAAGATGCCCCTTCTCCTTCTGTGCAGGTGTGCACATGGTTTCTCCAAGAGGTTCCACTTCTTTCTATGTCAAGGCCAGAGTCCTGCTCCTGAAAGGATCTTCGGTCTGATGGAGCTTTCCTGACTGGGGCTCTTCCCTGTTTCCTTAGATTCTGACCCAGAACGCATGCAGGGAAATTGTTGGGTGACTTCCTGCAGTTACCTTGTGTGTGTCTGGGGAGGCTCAGCCATAATTTCTTGTATGGCGTGCGAGCAAATGAGCAACGTCAGTAGATGAAGGCTTCGCACTCAACACTCTCAACGTGTCTCGGGTAAAGGACATACTCATAGGATAGGAAGAATCTGGTATTAGATAGCGAACTTGTTCTTATCTAGTCCAAACTAGAAAAAAAGTTGCCTCCAAATAAGCAAGCAACCTCACCTCACCCCGGAAAACAACTCCGGGTCAGCCCCCTTCCTCCTCCTCTCTCAGCCTCTCCCTTTACGTCTGAGGGGACCTGGTGGGATTTACCAGCTTTGAAGTTTCCTAAGGTGCTATTTTAATACTTTTTTTTTTACATCGCAGTTTCGAGACCGATTTAACTAGATTCTGGAGGGAGCTTACTTTACAGCATTCTTAAGAGCTCGGACAATCTTGAAAGAGTTAAACTCTAATTAGCTCATTCCTAAGGTATTTAATGCCCTTATTAAAACTCAACTGCTCGTTCACTTTTTTCTTTAGTGAATCAGATTTCTTGAGGAGCTGAGCCCTCGCTCCTCAGATCACAGGCTCACATGTTGAAGCTGGCAGTGCTAGAGGCTAGTTCCTATCTGTGTGACAGCATTTTTAATTTAACAGGACCGCCTTTGATGTTCCCAAATATTTATAGGCAGCTTTAGATCATTTCAGCGTGTGCTTTCTTTTTCTTTTCTTTTCTTCTCTGTGTCTTATTTTTTTAAACTGGAGCAAAAGTTCTTCCTCATGCAACAGCCTTCCTTTTATCCTGTTAGTTTATTTTTGTTTCCTTTGCAGCTTTGGCGAAGGCGCTTTGGCTGCATTCACACACACAAGGTTGACCCTTCTTTTTGCTGCTTTGGTAAAGGCCACCTCTCTGTATCATCCTGCCCAGTTGAGATTGCTTAAGGCGCTTCCATTTGTCCGCTGACTTTCTAGAGACTGAGTTTTTTTCTGATTTGGCTCAGGAATCTGCTCTCTGGCTGACCTGAAAGCTTTCAGATCAGCGTGGAGACCTGGGCAATGTGTGTGGAGGTGTCTCCTTATGGATGGCCAGGCTGCGATGTCCCACCTGGCCTGTGCGTGTTGACTGGGCCTCAGCAAGTTATGATTTATAATGTAACTTCGGCAGATACTGTCATAGCTGGGCAGGAAATACAGATAGAACACTCTCCTGATCTTTGCAGGCTTGCTCCAGTTGGCTCTGCCGGACTTCTTGGCTGAAAGTAATGGAGAATCGTAGACTTTAGTCTCTGGGATGGGAAAAACAGAGTTGCATGTAGATTTGTTAAACCATTAAGGAAAAGGAAAAAGAAACTTTGTACCAATTAAAACAAATGGCAGAACAGAGGACAGTATTTCTCCAGCCTGGACTCTGAGTAAACATTCTGCTTGTGAAACAATCCAAGTTGTTGAACTCTCGGCTGCTGTTAGTTACCTGGGTCCGGAACATTTCATGGCTGCCTCCACCGCTGCTGGCTCTGCCTCCTGCTACATGGAAGCCTTTTAGGGCTGAAGGTCACGGAGGTGGTTGGTGAAATGTTTGAATGAATGAATACCACGTTGGACACTGTCCTTGGGGCTTTGTGCTAATTGTCTCCTCAGATCCTCAGGAAGATTGCAAGCAATAAGAGCTCCCATCCCTGTGTTTTTAGATAAGGACACTAAGGTGCGGAGAGGTTTAACACAGCTAGGGACTGGAGAAGCTGGCCTGGATCTCAGGACTGTGTATAGCCTCACCATAAAGTAGTTTGAGGCAGGTAAATCTGATGGTGGTCAGCTGATGTCTTACAGCTAAAAAACCTCTTGTGGCTAAAATCTGTGTGTTGCATTCTGAGAGCTCAGAGCTCGCCAGGCTCTTTCTATGCTAGGGGCACAGAGGTGGAGAGCACGGCCTAGAGCCAGACAGGCATGCATTTGCATCCTGGCTCTGCCACTGCCAGCTCTGTGACCTTGGCAGGTCACCCAACCTCCCG
The DNA here is from genome assembly GCF_021613505.1 of Equus quagga. NCBI lineage: Eukaryota > Metazoa > Chordata > Mammalia > Perissodactyla > Equidae > Equus > Equus quagga. Next base: position 85,575,708 of record NC_060281.1, read on the forward strand.
AACCTCTGTTTTCTCATCTCTAATATGGGACAGTATAGCTTAGACCTCTAAAGGATTGTGAGGATTAAGTGAGATAATATATGTAAGGTATACAGTAAGTGCTTATTTACATGTTAGTACCTGTGACTATTGCTGCTATAGAACTGTTACCTTTAAGGAGTTAACAGTCCTGTGGGAAGGAGAGTCAGGTAGACCAGATAAGCTAGCTATTAGACGGTCAGGTAAACCAGGTAAACTTGGCAGCTACAGCAGAGAGATGTGCGTGTGCTTAGCGGGGGCCCAGGACTGAGCCACTGGCGTGAGTTTCCTGTTCTTTCCTTGAGCAGATGTGTACTGAGTGCTTGTTCCGTGCTAGGCAGAGCCATTGAGTCATGCTGATTCCCGACCCCTCCCCCTTCTCCACCCTGAAATTTCCCTTTCCCTTGGGGGAATTTGAGCTGAAATGTTAATTGACTTCTGGAGGAAGATTTCCTGAAGTCATTTTCTCATAAAACCCCAAGATGCCAAATGGCACAGCCACACACTGTTTGACAGTTTATCGTGTATGGCTTTGTGCTATCCTTCACTATTATTTTAATCTTAGCTAATTTTCCTGGTCTCTTGTACATGAGAACTTTACGGTCCTTGAGAATGACAGGCAACTCTCCCCAGGAGCAGGTGGTGATCCTTTTGTTCCCCACACTGCCCAGATGGTGTCCGTGCCTTCTCATGGTCTGGTTCCGTGGGGATTTGTTGATAAGATTTTGCTTTGATTTGGTTTTCCAACCCAGTGCCATATTCAGATTTGATTACTGGCACTGTGGCTTTTTTCTCTGCAGTTTCATTGTCTCTATCATTGGTTATCTTGAAACATAAGTCCCACTCCACATTCCCCACCCCTTTGCAAGCGGTGGGGATGGTTGCACACTAGAGCTTTGTAACACGGTGCCTGGTCCAGAGTGGACGTTAGCATGCTTTCACTGGTTGACTTGATTGGTAACATATTTAACAAAAATATTAAGTATTTTTAACAAAAAATGCGATCGAACAAAAGATGCAATTGAAAGGCAGTTGCTATTGTCTTTATATACTTAAGAACCCAAATAGGGCTTTCTCTAAAATAGTTTAAGGTCATTTCTGTGTCTTTCCTGTTGAGTTAGTGAACTTTCAGTGGGAAGTGGGCGTTTTCTAAATACACTGTTGATTTGAAGCTAAGATGATGTCCTAACTCCTTTTGGACCATGAAAATAATGCTAAGTTTTGATTTTTTATTAATGTTAATTTTGATCTGTTTGAAGGTACCACTAGGGTGGGTCATTTATATTTAACTGTGGTAACCATGCTTTCTTTAAATAACATGTTTAACTTCACATCAAAACTGGCGTATATTCAGTTAAAAAAACAACTGATTGAAAGGATGGTTCAGAAGAAGGGTAAATGAGAGAGAAGGCAGCACGTGACTGAGGTTGGCTGTAGGTCAGCTACATAGAGTTAACTGAGAATTAAGCAAAGCCCAGATTTCCTTCCAAAGAAGCCCCGACAACCCTGTACGTTTATGTACCTTCTCTTGGGCGTCTTGGTGGCATCCTTTTGTCCATAGTGCACAGTGGCCCTGCTGTGGATAAGGCAGCAGCATCTGGGAGCACATCTTGAAGTGGTGTTGGGTCGTGGGCAAGTCTGTTTTGGAGGGGATGAGTGGGCATCAGTAACTGGCAAAACTGGGACAGAAAGAAGTCCGGGAGGGTTGAATTAGTACCACCGGGGCCTGTATGTGGTGATGTTTGCATTTTCTCACGATGCTTATGGAGCATCAATTTGCCCCATGTCATATGGGACGTGTCTGCTCCCCTTTGGCTGTCAGGACTAGGAACGGGAGCAGAATCTAGTCTGCATCGGCACTCCTTCCTCGGGCTTAGCTGGATTGCTGGATGCGTGGTCAGTTGGATGCAAGTTGGTTTTGCCCAGGAAAGGGAGAGCCTGCGTTGATAATACAGTGTTAGGACCTGTGCTTGCAGTTGGGTTTTTTAAATTGATGATTAGATGTGTCTGGGCACGGAGCATAGCCGAAGTTAGTGGTCTAGTAGAGACCACCGATTCCCAAGTCAGGGCCTAATGTCTCACTTGGGCCTTTCAGGCACACTTGTCTCTTTTGGTTTTGAACCACTTGCCAAAGCTCTGAAGCCCTTCCTGATCTTCCCTCTTTGTTACCGCCTACGAGAAACTTGCCCTTGGAAATGAGCGGCAACCATGAGCCACAGCCTTTAAGTGCTGACCTGTCCTGGGGGCTTCCTGTTGGGCTTATTACTAACCCTGCGTAGACTCTAGCTTTAGACCAGTTGTCACTGTATCTGTTTTCTCAGAAAATAGTCGAACCAAAACTTGCTGGTATAGAATGATGATGCGAATCAGGTCTGTGTGCCTGTGTTCTTAGAAATGTAGTTCAATGAAAAGAAGAAAGCACCTCCTTTTAACCCACGTACGTTCCTCACTTACACAATGAATTTGTTGAAATCCGGTTTGTATCTGGGAGCCTGAGTTTCTCCATTAGACTTTGGATGGGGGGCTGGCCCTGTGGCCGAGTGGTTAAGTTCGCGTGCTCTGCTGCAGGCGGCCCAGTGTTTCGTTGGTTCGAATCCTGGGCGTGGACATGGCGCTGCTCATCAAACCACGCTGAGGCAGCGTCCCACATACCACAACTAGAAGGACCCACAACGAAGAATATACAACTATGTACTGGGGGGCTTTGGGGAGAAAAAGGAAAGAAAAAACAAAAAGACTTTGGATAGGAAAGGTAGCAAGAGAAAAAGAGAAGTAACGTGGTGTTTTCTTCCCCTCTCGTGGATTTGAGCGGTCCCGAGCTCTTCATCACTGTGGTCTGCCTTGTCCCTGTATTCTCGGGTAGGAAGGTGAGGAAGTCTGCAGTAGGCCTTGGATGTTTAAAGGTGTGTCTCGTGGTGCTTAGTGCCCTCTTTCCTGGAGCAGTTTGATGGATGTTGGGCTTGACATTTTCTGGATAGTGTTCACACAATCTCTGCTGGCCTCCTTCTGAGTGCCTCTAGGGGTAAGCATATGGGCCAGTGGGAAAGACAGAACGTGTCCCTGAGATGGTGACAGTATAACACAAATGGGCTGGGTACCATGTGCCTGGGGCTGAGGGAAAGTGCCTAGATGTGCTGAGAATGTCTTGCGGGCAGGCCTCCCAAGGTTGCTAAAGAAGGCTGGTACTTGGATTCAGCCATGCGGGCCCTTGCTGGGGGGAAGGCATTCGTTACTGAGACTCAGGTTGGGTTGGCATCCCATGGGGCTTTTCCTAGTTTGGGGGGGCAACGAGTAGACCTGGTATGGAATGTGCTCATGGCAGAGTGAGGCCGTGGCTGGCAGACAAGAGACCTGATCTGATCCCTGGTCTGTAATTTAAGTGAGACCCTAGGGAGGCCAGCTTCCATGAGCCTCAGCCCCCATCTGTAAACTGGGGTGGGAGCCGGGTGAGGCCCCTGGAGGGAGGAGGGAAGAACTGTGTGCCTGGGGCTGGAGCAGGAACAGGAAGCGGGAGAATCACCCAAACTGGAGAATCAGGAAGGGAAAGGAATTTCAGAGAGGAGTAGGGAATGAGCGGGAGGGGCTTTGAATGCTGGGGAAGGTGTTTGACTTTTATTATAGAGACCGGTGGGTCTCACAGCCACACGCAATAGATGACGACCTTGTACATGGCTGTGTTTTCGATGACACGACCTTCCCCCGCCCCATGTTCTCCAGCAGCATAGTTTGTCATTACAGCAGCCAGGGGGCTCAGTCGGGGGCTGTGCTTTCCTCCCCTGAGAGCAGCCTGGAATGTAAGGGAGTAAGTGATGTTCCAGTGACAACCTTGAATTCACTTTATTAAAGATAAATAAATTACGTGCCAACATTGGCCATTAACTGTTATTAGTAACAAATTGCTCTCCACCCATACACTCAACCATTCATGACACCTTGGGGAAATATGCTGTTGTGGCCTTTTTTTCTGAGGGTTTTTTGTATACCACAAGTACATAGAAACTTCTGGGGAGCGATTCATCAGCTGTCTTTCAAGTTCTGCCCATAACCCTCATTTGGGGCTCCGTCTGTTGGCAGTCCGGGGTTTCAGAAGAGAGATTGCGAGGTCCGTTAGGATTAGGCAATAGAGTGACAGGCTGGTTTGGACATTTTTCTGGTTATTGACAGGCCTTACTGTGGCTCCTCCCAAATGAATGAGGAATATATTTTTCTAAATCCAGCCGTTGAGCCAAATGAGCCACACTGGGATAAACTCTGTTTGTTTACAAATTATGTAAGAGAAGGGCCTGGCCATTAAATTCTCCTGGGCCCAGAATTCCTACCCCTCTTCAAAGTTGTAATCAAACTAAACAAACACTTTCCACAGGAACTCCCTCCCTCCCGAGAAACAGGAGCAGATGCTCCTGGGAGGCCTTCTGCAGCGTTGGAATGTTTCAAGTAGAAATATGTAACCAAGGTGAAGTTGTTCCAGAAACGTTGCTTGCTCTAGCCAGGACCAAAGCACGCGTCAGCTTTTTTATTTGGGGCAAGAGGTGCAGAATGAACTGGGCCAGTCCACGCGGAATTTTCTCTAGAATGTTTAATTTTCTCTTTTCATCTTCCCCTGCTTCTCATGTTTTCAGCTCCTTGTGACCTTTATTCCTTTCTGCTTAAGTAACTTTTTTTTTAGCCTGATCCTTATCTCTTAGCTGTGCTGGATTACATCTGGGGATCAAGGAGCCCTCCTCTTAGCTAAAGCACTCAATTATTGCTTCTCCGAGCCTATGAAAGAGTCAGGTGCAGAGCAGACACTCCAGGGGAGCGAGGCTGAGGCTGACTTGCCTTTGTTGTCCTGGTGAGGCAGTTCTTTTTGGGGTGGACAAGGCTCAGGGACATAGTTTCCCAGCTCTTGCTGATTTGTGTCTTTACTGCGTGGCTTGATTTATTTTGGCTCAGGAATTCTTGAGAGCCTCAGGCACACCTGTATTAAAATCAGGTGCACTTTCTAAAGCCAAATGCAGATTTCTCTGGATTGTGTCGCAAGACGAGCTTTTCTCAGGGTGTCTTCTGAAGAACACCAGTCCTACAGAATGTTCTGGAAGGGGTTCCATGGTGACTTAACTTTGAGAATACTGTTTATCATAGTTCTCTCTTAGAGATTGACTGCGCAGTGGTGAATCAATGGCTCTGAGAAGTCCTGCTGAAAAGGAATCTAAATAAACTCTATTCAATCTGACATTTCCCAAATATGCTTGATCACAGAACTGCTTTTTCTCAAAGGCCCCAAGGTGCTGTGGGAAATTCTGCTCCAGCTAACTGGTATTAGGTTGGTTTAGGGTCTGTGCTTGTCTAGCTGGTGTCCCACGGATTGTGAGTGTGAAGGCCCAGATTGTGTTAACTTACGACTTCCCACAGGGCCCTGGGATATACTTATCACCCCCACAAATGGCCTGAATGCCTTTCAGCTGTGTTTCGATCGTTTCTTCCATTTCCGCTTAGTACGTTTGTGGTCTTCTGTGTACTTGGGTGATGGGGTAGAGAGTTGTAGTATAAAAGAACCAAGAAACAGTGCCTCTCTGAGGAATTTAGTTTCTACTGCGGTGGGAAGACTCAAGAAGGAGTTAAACAGAAATAACTCTCCAGCGGGTATGAAATGATACCAAAGCAAGCCCAGCACTAGCCCCGAGAAGCATGTCCTAGGGGCATTTGTGGGGGCGCAGGAAGGAGGACATTTGTGGTGTAGCTGTGGGGACCTGGTAAGCTGTGGGGAAGATAAGATAGAGGAGTGCCTCAGCAGTGGGGAAGTCCTAAATGACTTTTCATTAGGCTTCCTTCTGTGCTTAGCACATGTACGCGTGTAACAATCTCTTAGACTCCCCACAAAGTTGGCGTGTTAGAGTTGGATGCAATGCGTGTTAAGCCTCTGGAAGGAGAGCTCTCCCTGGCTGCTCTGCCGGCCTCCCTCTGCTGGGTTAACATCCTGGATTTGGGAGTGGCTGTCCTCCCCAACTCTGACCCTTGGGCTGTGAGTTGGGCTGCCTGCTTTTGGGGGCTGCTGCCTTGGAGGTGCTGGGCTGGGTTGAATGGACATGTGTTTTTCAGGTTTGTTTACCTTGGTGAAGGCACGAAAGATTAAATATGCTCTTCTGGCCCTAGTTGCCTGTAGGAAGAATGTGACATGAGCAGCGCTGAGATCGTCCCTCTGTGAGGTACTAAGAGGAGACTCTGAGATGAAGAGTTCAAATTCTTCTTCAACTATGTGTCATATTTCATAGAGTGTTGACTTAGGGATTTTTTTTTTTAGCTTTTTAAATTGAGGTTGACCTACCTGATGGGTATTGTCAGTAACCAAGCTCTCTTCAGTCTGGGGCATTCAGCCTTTTGCCTCATTGCCTTTGGATGAGGCCCCAGGCTCTGCTGTTGTGTTGAGGGTGGGGCTCAGCCTCTCCTCTACACCCCCCTACACACTCACCCCACCCAGGAGCATCCTCATTTTGCAGCACACTGCTTGTCAGAAAGTTCTACCCTACACTGAACCAGACTTCTGCTCCTTGGTTCTGGGTCTGCCTTGTAGAATATATTAGTGTCCTAGGGTTACCAGAACAAAGTACCACAGACGGGGTGGCTTAAACCACAGAAATTAATTTTCTCACAGTTCTGTAGGCTTCAAGTCTGAAATCAAGGTCATGGCAGGGTTGGTTTCATCTGAGGCCTCTCTCTTTGGCTTGTAGATGGCCATTTGTCTTCTTCCTGTGTCTTCACATGGTCTTCCCTCTGTAATTGTCTGTGTTCAGATTTCTTCTTCTTAAAAGGATACCAGTCATATTGGATTAGGGACCACCCGTTTTTTTTTTTGAGGAAGAATGGCCCTGAGCTAAGATCTGTTGCCAGCCTTCCTCTTTTTGCTGAGGAGGATTAGCCCTGAGCTAACACCTGTGCCCATCTTTCTCTATTTTGTATGTGGGATGCCACTACAGCGTGGCTTGATGGATGGTGCTAGGTCTGCACCTGGGATCCAAATCCTCAAACCCCAGGCCACTGAAGGAGAGTGCGTGAACTTACCTGCTATGCCATCAGGCTGGCCCCAGGCCCATCTTTAATTTAATCACCTCTTTAAAGACCCTGTCTCCAAATAGTCACACTCTGGGGTCCTGGGGATGAGGACTTCAACATATGGATTTTTGGAAGACGCAATTCAGCTCATAACCTAAAGCCACTAAGACATGATATGGCCCTTCAGATCTCTGACGGTGGTTAGCCTTTGTTTACCACTTCCCACCACCACCAATAAAACTAATAAAATTTATTTTCTCCTTGTTGAGTACCCCAGTTCTTTCCATTCTTCCTATGAGATGGTTTGGGGGTCCTTGACCATCTTGGAATCTTCTAGACTTGCCTCACTTTCAGTAGCAACTTTAATATATTTGTCTTTAATTTTGCCTGAATAGGTCTGACCATTGACACATGTGCATGGGTGTGTGTACACACATGTACACACGCACACGCCCCTCATGAGAGCAGTGCTTAGAAGTCTTCTTCTGACTCAGGCATTTATGTTCAGAGTTAAGTGCTCAGGATCTAAGCTTGTTCACCACTCTTTGCCCTTCCCCATACTTCTTCAGTTTTAGGAAAGCCAGCGGGGATAGTTATTTCAAAAGAACAAATGAATGTAAAGATGTATTTATTCTTTTGAAGTGTAATTGCCGTCTGGAGAGCCTAGAAGTAACTCAGTTATTTGAATATAACTCCTTTTAGGTAGATACTCTTATGCTAAGCTGTAGTGTAATTAGATTTAAAATTATAAGGTATCCTCTTCACTTTTAGAGACTGTTTTACTTTTTATTGCCCATCTCCTCCACCAGAAATTAAGTGTCAAAAAAGGCTTACCTGTTTTGTTCTTTGCATCTTAAGCACTTAGCAGAGAGAAGTTGAAAAAAAAAAAAAGTTTGTCGAATGACCAAACAAATCCTCTGAATCATCTTGTGCTTATTTAATCAGGAGCCTCCTGTTGTGTCTCACAGGCCTAAATGTGGCAGAAATGGCAGCTTGGAGTTTCGGGGTTATTCTAGACAATTTCCCTTTTGCTTTGAATTGTGGATCTTTCCATGGAGAGACCCTCAGTGCTGTTCACTTTTCTGCTAAATTGTGGTTTGTAAATCCTGATTGATAGTTTTGACAGACTTACTGCCTCAACTGTAGTCTCTTCAGATGGAGTGTGACACTCTTGGAGTTCCTTTCTTTGAAGATGCTTTGACTGCACCACCCAGGATTTCCAAATTGTAGCCCTGAGATGCTCAGAGCCCTGGCCCCACACAGCTGTCAGGCCCCCTCTGTTCTGGAGGCCTGACAACATTAAAAACACCAACTATTTATAGCATACTTTTCAGTGTCAGTAAATTATAGGATGCTCTTGCCAGTGGGATGGGGCAAACACCCACCTGCCTGCTGCTCTATGATTGCCCAGGAGCTTGCAGCCACCTGAGTGCTTCCAGCACCTCCCCAGGCTGAGGCCTGCTGGCGTGCCATGGGGGTTTCTAGTAGGGTCCATGTCCTTTGAGATGGAGTGGTTGGGGATAAAAAAAAAACAAGACACCAAGGTATGTGTGCTCTTGAGAGAAGCCCATGCTTATCTAACTGCCAGCCCCCCAGGTGTTTATGTTTTTGGTGGTCTGTGCAGGGAAGTTTACGGTTAATCACTGGTGAACAGGAGAGTGTCTAGTGCAGTGTCCATTTTATCTTACCTGGAAGGTTCCTTCAAATTTCAACAAGGTAACTGAAGATGTCGAATCTGAATTTGGGTACCATACAATCTTCATAGGGTGAAGAATTTTAAGAGTACAAGAAGCTCTTAAAAAGGCCTGATAGGGTCTAGGGTCTTAATTGTCCCTCAGCTGTCCCTTTGGAAAGATTTCCTGGCCTGCCATTCAGAGTACGTGGGAAGGGGCAGCCCCCTCCTGAGGGCACTGTTTAGAAAGGGCTCTGTTGCTAAATGCTGCTGAGGGTGAGCTCTGCCCTGGCTGCCGAGCCTGAAGTAGTTGGACTTTTGGGGGCAGGTTTTGGTGTGCTGGCTTTTGGGCCCTTCAGTTCTTTGCGTGGTTCAGGGAGGGACGGTGGCAAGAAAGAGGCCTGTTCTGTTAGCTGGAGTTTCCATTGAAGTGCTAACTGCTGGATCCTTTGAACCTCCAGCCTGGGAGGGTATTTATAACTAGCTGTTTGCGTGCTTAGAGGAACTGAGGCCCTGCCTTTCTGTAGTGGTTTAAGAGCCGTGCCCTTGGTGTGGGCTGAAAGGGCAGGCCAGGCGGAGTGTGGGGACTCACGCTCGACTCCCCACAACCTTGTTCTCCTTCCCCTCCCCTGTGAGACCAGCCCTTTCAGGGTTAATGTCTCTGCTTTGGAAGCAGCTGGCCAGTTTACACTCCTCCCTGGGCTGTACAAAAATACTTCCTTTGAAGTGTTGGAAGAAGCGGTGAAGGGTAAAACCTGGTGAAGAATAAAACCTGGAGTGGGCCTTGAATGCGCTTCTCTTGCAGAGAATTTGCTGTGAGACTAAACCCCCAGCCTTCATTGTAACCCACCGGGCTGATTGGTTCTCCTCACATATTTCACAGCTTCCAGCCCGGTCGCAGCTGGCTTTCTCTATGTGTGTATGTGTGTTTGTGTTTAAAGTCTCCACGAAAGGAGTATTTCTCAACAAGAGAGAGAGTTAGAATGCAGCCGCCAAGCCTGGCGGCAGAAATCCCTTTGACTGCACTGCTCCCTGGGGCTGCTTCAGTGGGGTGGCATGGAGGGGAATGTGTGAAGCTGAAGTGTTTCTACTTGGTCCTAAAGCGCCCAGCCCTGCTTCTTGCCCCGTGCTGGAGTAGGAAAGTGCCTAGGAGCCCATCTCTGATTCAGATCAGAGCATTGCAGCCCAGAAGACCACTGGGCTCGGAGTTGGAAGGAAGTTCTGGGTTCTGACGCTTGGGATTTGCTGAGACCCAGCACAATGCCCTCACTTCTCTTAACCTCAGTTCCCATTGGTAAAGTAAGGACCAGTTGGAAATAAAGGTTGGGGGCACCTTGAGAAAGTGCCAGCCACTTCTCTAATGTGGGGCCTGCTGCTGAGCAGAAATGGCATTTAGGAAAAAGGGGCCAAAGAGAAGAATGCCAGAGCAGAAATGAGACGGAACAAAGCTTGAATGTCTTTCTTAATCCTTGAGTATTTGCAGCCAAGGAGGGGTCGGGGCGAGATGGGAGGAGAGGCAGCTGTTATATTCTGGAGAAGAATGCCAACCTGTTTCTCCCCACAGATGAGGCCATACAAGTTCTTTCTGAACTGAGGTTTGCAGTCCCTCCTTGCCTGGGAAATGCCCTTATCATACGGATTTCGTACCTCTTGTTGCACGACTTCCTGTCTCTCTCAGCCAAGAGGTGAGGGCCACAGATTTAAAATATCACATGGGTAATATTTATCACTGACTTGTACCAGGCATTACGTTAAGCACCCAACAGGAATGATCTTATTTTTTCCTCATAACAGCCCTATGCTGGTAAATGCCCTTGTCCCCATTTTATAGATGAGGAAACTGAGGCTTGACGAACTGAAATAACTTATCCAAGGTCTAACTACCAACTGATCCAAGTATGGAAATACACACCCAGTCAAGCTGGTTTCAGACCCTTTACTCTTAGTAGGTATAGGTTGCAGTAAGTGATGGAGGATGAAATTTAGTTCTGTGCCCCAAACCTGGTCAGAAATGTTATTAGGAAAAGAAGGGGAACATTGAACTCTCTTCATTCTGACAGTTCTGTTCATCAGTTGACTCTTGCTGATCAGTTATATTTGAATAAACATAAATGCTTTTTGCCTTGTGGTCTTGGAAGAGGAACTTTTCTAACTCTCTGTGTTGTCTTTATAACATAAATGCTTTTTTCTTTCTCCTTAGAAAGGTGAGAAGATGGTTGCAGGGCTCCGTAGCTGTGGCTTTCTCACAGCTGAAGGTCTTGGTGGTGGGGGTCGATGGGTAGTCTGCATCTCTGGGACCCCTTAGCTGTAGGTTTTGCTATTTTCCCAGCCTGGTCCAGATTTGGCAGTTACTTCTAGGGACTCGAGATCCCATCCTTGACCTTCTTCAGCTGCGGGGAGGAGGGAGCTGGGAAAGCTTGAGTGATTTACCCGCAGTTGCACATGGGGCCAGACCCAGGGCCAGGCCAGCAGTCCACTGGCCACATGCCTCTCCTTTTTACCTGAATTTCAAACAGGAGGGTAGATGAAAGGAATAGAAATGACAAGTCAGAGGAGTAGGAGGGCTCTCATTTGCAAACAGTTTCTTTTGATCTTCACTCCTTTGTTTAAAAAAAAGAAACACCCACAACTGGTAGCCTGAGCACATAGTTCACTCTAGTTCAATGAGGGGCAGTCATTTCTTTTTCAGCAGGAAGCCCCCCACTCTCCAGTGTGTGTTTCATTTAGGGCCCCACCCGCTCTCCCATTCTGCTGCTCGGCTGCCAGATGTCACGCTCCTCTTCACAAATCTTTAAGAGCTTTTTTACTCTTTGTAGGATGGAGTCTAAACCCTGTCTTACCCTAATATTCTAAAGCCTTGGCATTTTGCTCCCAGTCTGTCTTTGCAATTTTGTTATTCTTCTGCAGAACCCTGCACCTCCAGTCAAGTGGCTCCTCCAAACAGGCTTTGGCCTTTGTTTGCACCTTTGCCCACATTCTGCCCATCTTTCAGGGCTGCTGCCTCCAGGAAGCTCTCCTGGACCATTGTAGCATCCAGTCTTCTCTGCTGCCTCTGAACTTGAAACAACCTGGTCTGGTCACTCATTAGACACTTCATAATATGTTATTTTTTGTTGTTTAATTTGTAGGTGTGTCTGTTCCTCACTAGATTGTAAGCCTACTGAGGTCAGAGACATACCTTCTGAACTGCTTTGTATCCCACCAGCACTCCATAGGCCTCGGTGGATGCTGTGTAAGGATCTGGGACTGAAATCCTATTATTGTACTGTTAATAGGAACAAAAGACTTGTTAAATGAGTTTCCAAAATAAAATAATTAGCAAAGATTTTTTATAGGGTCTGTGCTATGCTAGAATTAATATACTTTTAAATCAGGAGTTCTTGAGTGAATCAGGGAGTTTGTATACATATATTTTTATATGGATGATTTTACTGGGAACTGGTCTATAGTGGGGATTTTTGACCTAAACTCCTTCAAGATGAAAGTAATAAATACATGCTCTTTTAATCTGCTCTCTTTGCTATTTGACTCCCCAGTTAGTTGCCCTTTTCTTTTTAGGCTTTTATTTCACTGTTCTTATAACTTCTCCTCTTAACTCATTTCTTGGATATCTACTTACACTGTTATAATTGTGCTCTTCTCTTAAAAATATTTCTCTTCTTTTTAGCTATTAGGATAACATATTTTGTTTCCTTGACCTTTTCCGTAGGTCGTGGTTGTGCCCTCGACTCTGAGGGATTCAGGTAGGTTGATGGTCTCCACTGGAATTTTTAGTTTGACGTCCCAAAGGTGGACCCCCCTGTATGGAAAGGATTTATTCCCTCCCCCCCCCCCCCCCCCCCGCCCCGTCCTTTCCTCTGCCTTCTGGCCTGTGTGTATGAAATTCTGGCCTTGAACACCCCTAACAGTCCTGGACCATGTCTCTTTCCCCATTAACTCTTAACGTGCCTGATCTGTGCGTGGTTGTTCAGCTACAGCTGCGAGTGTAATCATGTTTGCATCCCCCAAATACCTTTTCCTTCTTGCCATTTTTTTCTGTTTCTTACTCCCCACTTAAGTTTGTAGTAGAAGAGGTGGTGATGACACAGGGTCGTGATTAATAGCTTTCCGTTTATAAAATGGGACAGGCTTAGAGAAGTTTGATGACTTACACAAGCCCATAGGGCCAGTAAGGGAGCAAAATGGGCCTTCTGAGGCAGCCCAGGGATGTGCCATGCCCTATGATGCCCCACCTGGTGGTGCTGGGTGTCAAATGCTGTCGCTCTTAGAGGAAAGGCGTTGTCTAAATGAAGCAACCTGGAGTGCTTACTCCAGGGGCCATTTCTAATCCAACTTTTGAAAGTAATGGATTTTGAGGGTGGGTTTGGTGTTTCCTCTAGGTTCTGCTGTGTTTGTGGGAGTTTTCTGGAGAGATGGACTCTGTAGTATTCATTTATCTCTTAAAGAGGTCTGAGATCCCCAAATAGGTGGAGAGCCCTCAGTAGGGGTGGTGCTTGATGCCTTTCCCCTTGCTGGGATTACACTGGAGAAACTGGCCCTGTGGGCCCCATGCTGTCCTGGTAGCTCCGATGACTGCTCTGGGGACACAGTAGGAAAGTCAGATGTGAGCTCCCCTCACCCCATCCAGTGTCAAACTGCTTTTTCCTTTTAAACATCTGTGAGGAATAACCTTTAAAAATAGCAAAGGGTTAGAGGTTAGTTTCTTTTCCAAGTTCTTATTGTAGAAAATGTTACATGTATTCACAGTAGGTAGAACAGTGTCATGTACACAATGTACCTCCACTGTCACTGCCACCCCAGAGTTGTCAACTCCTGGCCCCTCTGGTTTCATCTGTACCCCCACCCCCATGTTCTTTTGAAACAAAGCCAGCCATATCATTTTTTTCTGCAAGTATTTCAGTATCTCTGAAAGATGAAAATTCTTTTAAAAAACACATAATCCCAATGCTATTCCCACAAGAGGTTAATGTTAAATTAGTGATGTCCCTTCCAAAGGGACAGCCCCCCTCCCCCCTCTCCGTAAGCCAGTCAGTGTGTACTTGGGGCACTTGAGTGCCCCAGCACTGGCAGCCAGGTCTGGGGGGTCCTGGTCGAGCCCGAGCTGGTGAGGACGGAGCTGGCGCTGGCTGGGCCATCCAAGTGCGTGGTGGATCGCAGCGTGGGCGCAGCGATGGTATCTGCTCTGCCCCGGGCGGGAACCGCAAGATCAAAGGGCGCCGCGCGCTCGGGCTCTTCAAAGCCGCCCGGGCAGCCGGGATTGATGCAGAGAATGAGAGCGCTCTGCTGATGTAATCGTAGCCTGTGAGACAGGTTCTTTTTTTTTTTTTTTTTAATTTAAACAAAGACACCCCTTGTTTGTTTAGAGAGGGTGAAACGTGTGCCGCAGAGGGCACGCGGCATCTGGAGGGCTCCACTCTGGCATCTGGAGGGTCCGCGGTAGGGCAGCAATGCTGTAAGTGGCTGGAGTTTTCTTAGATGCTCTTGCAGATTTTTCCATAGAAGACAAACTGCTTCTGTTAAGAGCAGCTGATTTTTGTCCCTTTCTTAGGGTGGTCGTGTTTGTTCCCAAGTGATACTCCTGAGCTTTTGAAAGCAGCGTCCTCTGGTGGGCGAGTCAGGCTTTGGAACACACCTGTGAACCAGGTGGGGCGACAAACCAGAAAAGTAGGCAAGGGGTCTGTGGGTTGCCTTTGGTCATTCCTGCCCCTGACTCTAGAAAGAAACCTGATCTGTCCCTTCCCCATGGGGTGTGAGAGGCTTGCCTGAGGCGGGTGAGTAGGGCCATCCCGTTGGGGAGGGGTCCCGAAGAATATGGCTGAATGCCAGGGTCTCCACCACCCCAGCCTGAATATTCTCACAGTCTCTCTAAAAATCACAGACCCCTGGCTGATCTTCCCCTGCCTTTCTTAGTTGTTCAGTACGTAGATCCCTGAAACCCTGTGCCATACATACTTCCATGAGTAAAATCCTAGCCACATTCCATTTTCTTTCTAAGTCTTACAGACAAATAGCTACACAGACAAAGCAGCCCTGTCAATTGAGCCAGCTTCTTGGGTGTTGAGTTCCCTCCCAAGATCTTCCCCACATCAGGGTTGGGGATCAGTGGGGTCTGAGGTGCTCACCAGTCGAAAGTCCACCTCGGCATCTTGCAGGCATCCCAACCAAATCCAACGTGTGTAAAACTGGATTTCTCTTCTCTCCCAAATCTGTTTCTCTTGGGTTCCTGTCTGTTATTCAAGCTAAAAACCTAGTGTCTCTCTAGACTGCCTTTCCCCACACGACCCCATGAGGCCTTTGTCCACGCACGCTGAATTGTCTGTAGGCTCCTTGAGGGCAAGACTGGGAGGATTTTTTCCTTTTTTTAACTACAAATCAGATTTCCCCCATCTTTTTCAGAAGCACTTCTCTCCAATATTTTATTATTTCAGACAGGAAAAGTGAAAGAATTTTACAGTGAACACCCATATACCCATTCACCTATATTCTACCATTAACATTTTACTATACTTGCTGTATCACCTATCTGTCCATTGACTTGTCTTTAGTATTTGAAACCTGAGCACATGTATATGCAGCACATAGTAGGTGCTCAGATTTTTCATGAATGTGGCAGTATTTTGAGGTTCCCTTTTTATTCTGTTTTGACCACTTTTAGATCCAGATCTGTCTGTCTTTCTCTCAAGTTGGAAACAGCCCATGGGATCTTGCTTCTTTATTATACGTTCAAGGGGGAACTCAGGAGGTTGCAATGGCTAGAGGACCACCTGGGGCATGGAGCTTGCTTTGGCGGCCCCCTTGTGTTTGAATGACTTGCTCCCTCACATTTCCTGGAGTACAGCCCAATTGCCCTTCCTTCATCTTGTCCCTCCTTTTGCCTTCTGGCCATGTGACCTTGTGGCTGCAGCAGGCATGGGCCCATTTTGTTCAGAGGCTGTAGGTTTTTGTCCAACAAGGGGGCTACCTTACAGAGTGTGAGTTAGCCAGCTGAGTGGAACTTCTGGTGGGTTTTAAACAAACAGGTTTGAAGAATATCTAGTTTGAACAGTATTGTTTGTGTTTTTTTGTTGTTTAAGTGAATAAAACATGTCACATTTCTTGAAATATCAGTATGAACTTGTGTTTTGGGGGGAAATTTCATTGGGATTGGTTGGCAAAGTCAGCTTATCCTCTGATCGTTTCATAAAAAGGCTTTAATTCTCACTTGGAAAGCTGCTCAAAGGATCCCAGAAGCCTGGACTATTTTGACTTCTTATATGTAAAATGAGTAAGTTTTGCAAAGTTAAGGTGAACCACAGCTTGTTGCACTTGGACTGGCTTTCCTATGAGCTCTTCTTTTTCTTTGCTTTGATTTGATTTGTATTCTCTCCAAAACAAGTTGATGTGACTGTGTGTGTATGAAGTCTTTCAGAGCAGAAGAAGCACTTTCTTTCACTGTTGTAAACAGGAAATGGACAAGGTCTACAAGCTTATCTGATTCTTCCCTGATTCTTTCCCTTCATGGAATGGATAAGCTCTTCCTTTCTTGAATGGCAATCATATTTTAGTTCCAGCCTGTGGCTTCCCTGCTTAAGGGACTTGGGCTGAGATAGGTTTCTGTGTGTGTGTGTGTGTGTGTGTGTGTGTGTGTGTGTGTGTTCAGAATAGTGACCTGACTTTGCAGTGGTCTCCTGTGGCCTCCAGGGTGCCAAGAGGTCCATGGTGTGAGTTGTGTACTGGACCTGCTGACTATGCCTTTTATGCTGGTGTCCCACCTGTTTTGTTTTGCTGTAGCTGGAGGAGGCGGCTACACAGCCTTTTAATAATGGTGCTAAGACCACCATCTCCAGTTTGATTCTATTTAGAGACCTTGTTTTGTATAGTCTAGATCTGTGTTCCAGTGACAATTGTGAGTTGTTGGTGTCTGCCTACCCACTGTCTTGGTCTGTATTTAATTTTTGCCCAACTCTTTCATTTTGAAGTTTTTAAGCCCATAGGAAAATTGAATGAGAAGTTCAATGTGTGGCAGAATGTTAACAATTGCTCAATTTGTACTTTAACACATACTCAGTGTGTGTGTATTTCTGTTTTGCCTGACCATTTGAAAGTTGCCAATATCATGACATTTTACCCCCAAGACTCCAGCATACAGCTCTCTGCTAAGACTGAGGACATGCTCCTAATCACTGTGCCATCATCGCACCTATCAACTTGAATCATTTAAATTTCTCTAATTATCTCAGAAATGTCTTTTATAGTTGGGTTTAAGAAACTCGGGATCCATTCAAGTTCTCCCTTAGTATTTAACGTTTAAAATAATTATATTGCATAGATGTGCAGACACTATAATGCTAATGGGAAGCAAAATAAAAGGAAAGGCTTCTCCCACAATCCTACTATCACAACAAACCAAACCAATTTTACTTTTCCAGCTCTTCTTATGGTCTTTAAAAATTAGGCTTTGGACAGATTTTTTTGTTCATTTTTATGACCATCCATGAGATAATTGAAGGTATCATGGAATGTAAAGAAAAAAAAGAAAAAAAGAAAACTGACCAAAGACTTGTGCTGTTTCACTACATAAGCAAAAATTGTGATCCTTGAAAGTTCTTACTGAGAGATTTGGAATTTTGTTAAGAATACCAGGAAGCCAGTGGCCTTTGAGTAACTTTGAATCAAGAGGGAAGAAATCAGTTCTTCCTTTTGTTTGTTCAAAGGCCGACTTTTATGATGATGTAGCAGTGTCTGTAGGTCTTGAAACTCCTTTTTCCAAAGTGATTTCTCCACCTCGGCGCTAATTTACCTTTGGAGCTGGGTGATTCTTTGTTGTGGGGGGCTGTCCTGTGCATTGGAGGATGTTGATCAGCATCCCGGGCCCCTCCCCACTAGAAGCCAGTAGCCACTCCCCTGCCCCAGTGATAACAACTAGAAGTGTCTCTAGACATTGCCAAATGTCCCTTGGTTGAATGGGTGGTGGGGAGGGGAGATGACAAAATTGCCCTTAGTTAAGAACCATTGCTCTAGAAACTCTTCAGGGTTAATTATTGAGTTGAGGTTGATTGCTACTGATGACTTTCCATGGAGGGACATTTCCTGTTATAATGAGAATTAAATTATTTTAAGCACTGTCTCAGTTTGAGAACCTATAATTTTCTACATGTCACTGGCTAAGGGATTGAAATCAGTTGGCACATGACAATTGAGTATGTGCCTTTTTGTATTTTCTCACCTTGTTATCTGATCCTGGTGGGACCTGTGGGTGGTTGGGTAGTTGAAAAAGATCAGTTAAATTGAGGCAGAGAATGATTTCAAAAAGGATAAGAGTTTAAAATGATGTTTTATCTGAAGCCTGTAAGTGGACGTTCATGCCCAGGCTTTTGTGAATGGGCCCACTGATTTGCGCCCCTTAGAGTCTTACGTTAGCTTTCTCCTTGAATATATCACTTAAAACTTAACAGTTCTAGGGGGTTTCTTTTAAGCAAGGCAAAAACTTATAGTTATTTGTAAAGCTGTCAGGATCCTTGTAGAATTTGGGGTTTTTTTTGCATCTGGTCTTCAAAAGTTGCACTTAGTTCTCAGTCTTTTTTTTTTTTAAGTTGTTTGCCTTCATTTAATCTCTCTTTCCAAAGTATTTGACTTAGTTTTCTTAGGGTAAAACTCTATTTTTTGCATTGTTTAAGATTTAGTTTAGTTACATACTTAGATCAGGTAGAGTTGGCATAAACAGATGTAGAAACATGTACAGCTTGGCTGATGGGAGCAGTGGTGCGTGGAGGCCCTAGAGAGTGGTTTCCTGGCCAGGAGTCTGCAGGAGGAGCAGTTAGTGGTTAATTGGGCAGGTCTGTTTATAGCCCCTACTATATTCTGAAGTACAAGGAGAGGCTCCCAGAGGAAAGTGCTACCCTTTCGGTGTGTGTGCCTCCTTAGGAGTCAGAAGGTCTGGCTTCAAGCCCCAGTTATATCACTTTCTCATTGGATTTGGGGCAAGCCCCTTAGTGGCCCCAAGCCTCCGGTTGCTCATCTGTCAAGTGGGAATTACGGTAACGCTTGTCTTAACTACCGAGCAGGTCATCCTGCAGATTATACCCTGGTCACATAACGGGACACACCGTTGTAGATGTTCCGTGGGACACTGGTGTGTTATTTATGAGTCACCTGTTGCTGAGTCCAAGAATGGATTTGCTCTTCTGAGGAGAGCTACCTCTTGCTCTTTGATCATAGAGCACCTGAACCGCACAGTGAGAGCTTTTGGTCAGAACAAGAAACGGAGGGGGCTTAGCTCAATACAAATTCATACCCATTCCTGTGGCAACAGCTTCGGACTCCTACCATGCTGATGGGGAAGGCACGTGGCATGGCTGCGTCTTTGTCATAGGTCTTACTTGAATGGAGATTACTGGCTTCTCAGTGATGAACCCAGAAAGCAGGCAAGGGTGAGGGGAACAGAGGTGGGAGGACCAGAAGCTTGGGTGAGGTGTAAGAGGCAGCCAGGGCCCTCATCACAGGTCCTTTATCCATGCTTTGATGTGTATGCAAAGTGAGCGTCTTGTGAAGACCGGACCACCCTGGAGGAAAAGAAGTAATCGTTTCACAGTGCAACATTTTAGGGTGTTCTGGAAAGCAGGAAATTTTATTTATTTTTGCCAGAATGCCACTTTGATTCTTTCATCAGCAGGTTGACCACCATTGGAGCTGTCTGCCAGTCTTCTACTGTTGGGTGGTTGGATAAATCTTGCACTGATGTTCATACCTGGAAGGACCTTTTGTTGTGGACCGTTGTGAATTAGAGAAACTTGGCCTGCATAAACTGGAGCTGATCCAATTGCTCTTTGTAACCTTCCTCCCCTGTCCTTAAAGGAAGCCAGAATCAGCCCAGTAGGTGAAGACATTACTTTGTGAGTACTTGTGTAACCTAAAGAAGACTGAAATTGTGTAGCAGTTAGCATCAGGGAAACCCTGGGATTATTAGTGCAAGTTGTTATTAGCACAGCACAAATTCTACCCTTAGGCCAGCATTGATGTTTTGACGTGGGAATTGACAAAGGGGGAAACAATCAGGGCGTCTACTACTGTGTTAGGGAACCCGATCCATCTGTCTATGCCAGGCATTGTATTAGGCACTGTGGATGCTGCAGTGGAAAAGACAAAAATCCCTGCCCTCATGGAGCCCACAGTGTGCTTTGGAATCTAGGTCCTAGCACATTTTCATTCTAGAATCAGAGGGACTCTTTGTACCCAGTTCCACTGGGCTGGACATGTAAAGAGAATGTGTGATCGAGGAACAGCTAAGCTTGGTCGAATAGCAAAATGCGGGTGAGGTTCCTCTGGTCAGAGAAGGCAGAGTGATGGGGACACCCGAGCTCAGTGATGCATCACTGTGGACAGCCTGGGAGAACCATGGTAAGGACAGTGCAGGTCGTTAGCCAGGTGTAGGGCCATCTTGGAACAAAGGCTGTGGAAGGTACAGATGTGGTGGGTGGTAGCTGTAGCTGAGGCTCAGATGATCACCTGACTCTGCTCGAGCATGGAGAGGACCGTTCAGCCACACACATGCTCATCACTTAGTGCCTAAGTATTTGAAATCAAGGGTGAAAGCAAAGAAATAGGGAGGTCTGTGTGGGGCAGTAGGCGGTGGAATGTGTATCTTAGTCAGAAGAGGCCTGTCCCCTCTCCTGGCTTGGTTTCCTCAACTGTAAAATGGGCCTCATCTCAAAGGTCTCTCCTGGTTTGAATTAAAAAAAAAAAAAAAATCTTCACATTGTTGAGTAAGACTGTAACCAGTTGCCTCTTTGATCTTTGATCAGTGATCCACATGAGTCGAGGGGACCTCGCTTTTCCTGGTTCCCGCTACCTGTGGAGTGAATGCAAAATGTCTATTTTGTAGATGACCAGGTCCTTATTGGCATGTACAGGATCTCGGGCAGCATGAGCATATAGTAGCCACACAGCAACACTGGGTCATCATTGTGTGAGTGTGCTCATAATCTGTCACCAGGCTGCTGTGCCCTGCAGTAACTCCAGCTGAGAGGCAAGAGCAAACAGAAGTGAGGTTCTGCAGCTGGAACCCTGAAAGCCTGTGCAGGGCTGACATATTTTCTTAAATCCTTGTCTTGAGTGTCACTGGCTGTGATGGCTCCCCTGAGGAACCCTCATGGAAGTCACCAAATGTCTTTCTGCTCAGCAGGAGCTCTGCTGCCTTCTCTTTGCCAGCAGTAAATCTTTAGTGCATGTCCTCTCTGAGATGCACCGTTCCTTCTCACCTCTTCCCCATGCCCCCTTCCTGTCCCTCCTTCTGCTTTAAAGAAAGAAAGCAAAACTTCTAATTACATGGAAACAAAGATTGTCAAGGTTTATTAAAGTGAAGTGTCGTGGGGGTGTGTGTGTTCCACCTCAAATAGTGGCCAGATCTTCCAAGGTACATCATCTGATATTTTAGAACGTAGACTTCCCTCTCACGACAAAGCTATATTTTAATAGCTTGTGGTTTTAAAAATATCATCTAAACTTGTGAACAAATGCCTTCTTCTCATTTATACCCCGACTCGACCATGATCTTCCCTTTCTTCTCCTTAATTTCTCTAGAAATTTTTGGAATCTACTTATAAAAACTGGGGGATTGCACATTGTAGTTCAAAAATGAATCACTTCGTCTGTGCAGTATGGTAATTAAAAAGAGTTTTAGGTGTTATTCTGCGTTTTTAAAAAGAGCATTCCTGAACCTGAATGAAGCACCAGCATTCCTGGTGAGCCGCAGGTTTGTGGAGCAAATGGAGTCTTCTGGTGGGCACCATAACTATTAAGGAGTTAACGTTACCTCTGCCGTGTCTAAACATTAACCAGAGGGCTTCCTCTGCCGTTATCTCTTATCAACAATTGCTTGGAACATTCTCTGGCAGTCGAGCTTTGTTTTTCCTCTGAGGAGATGCTAGAACAGGATGAGAATAGACATTAGGCCTCAACAAAGGAAGATTCTTGATTATGTCCAAAGAAACACTGGCCTTGTGGGGACATAGAGCTTGCCTTCTTAACATTTTGTAGCCTCCTGTCAACACCCTCCCCCCCAACACACACACGTGCACACACACACACGTACACACATGCACAGTTACCTGGCACGGGGGGGTGGGGGGTAGAGGGCCATAGTAATTATTTTGTTGTGTAATGATGCATGGTACCTCATTTCCTCTTTGAGATGCTCATTAAAGTTGCTTCATGGAGACAGAGTGCTGGCAAGGTGCAATTAAACAGCCGAGAGCTTTCAGCTTGAGGACCTGAGGTGTTAGTGCTCTTCAGGTCACTTGTATTTGGGGGGACAAGTAGAGGGGGTACTGGTCTACTGCAGATGTGTTCGTTTGGTTATTAACAAAAAGGCTGGGTCACCCAGAAACTTAAACCCAGAGAAGAACAAAAGTACTTTCAAACTTACAAATGGGAAGATCTTGGAGGCCCTTGAATAGCTCTTCTGGAGTGCTTTCTCTGCCACCTAGCTGCTTTGGAGCTGTGGCGTCTAATAGCTTCTCAGCCCAGAGGGCCCCATAAAATTTTAGCCTGTTTCTATATAGAGTGCTTTGGAGTGGCCATTTCTCTCTGCCTCTTATTTACTCTCAAATACCCTTTGGAAAAAGAGCTGATGAGGTGCATTGAGACTTGGTATCAAAAGCCATTCATTGATAGCCATTGCCTGGTTCTCCTTTACCTTTGGCCTTAAATTTTGTGAAAAAAAAAAAAAAGTTTTAAGGAATTACTCCTGTAATGCAAGAAGCCATGCACATTAAAATCTAATCAGTAAAAAAGTATATAGATGGAAAAGGAGAAGCCCTCCCACCCTGCTTTGCTTCCTGTAGATGCCACTGTGACCAGCGGGGTGTCGGGTTTTTCTTTTCTGTGCATTTATCTATCCACCCTGTTCCTTGACTTGCTGACCCAGGGCTTCTCTGAATATAGCAGGGTACACACGGTACATCATAACCACACCCTGTCATGGCTTACAATTCAGATTGAGTGAAACAGGACACACCCCCAGGCGTTTGTTGGGGAATGGCGCTTATCTTAATCCCCTGGAATTCACTTCTTCTCTTTTTTTTTTAAATTTTTTATTGAGTTAATGATAGGTTACAATCTTGTGAAATTTCAGTTGTATATTATTGTCTGTCAGTTGTGTTGTAGGTGCACCCCTTCACCCTTTGTTCCCCCCCGCCCCCCATTTCCCCTGGTAGCCACTAATCTGTTCTTTGTCCACAGGTTTAAATTCCTCATATGAGTGGAATCATACAGAGATTGTCCTTTTCTATCTGGCTTATTTCACTTAACATAATTCCCTCAAGGTCCATCCATGTTGTTGCAAATGGGACGATTTTGTTCTTTTTTTTACGGCTGAGTAGTATTCCATTGTATATATATACCACATCTTCTTTATCCAATCATCTGTTGATGGGCTTTTAGGTTGCTTCCACATCTTGCCGATTGTAAATAGTGCTGCAATGAACATCGGGGTGCATAGGACTTTTGGAATTGCTGACTTCAAGCTCTCTGGATAGATACCCAGTAGTGGAATAGCTGGATCATGTGGTAGTTGTATTTTTAATTTTTGGGGGAATCTCCATACTGTTTTCCATAGTGGCTGCACCAGTTTGCATTCCCACCAGCAGTGTATGAGGGTTCCTTTTTCTCCACAACATCTCCAACATTTGTCACTTTTTGTTTTAGTTATTTTTGTCATTCTAATGGGTGTAAGGTGATATCTTAGTGTAGTTTTGATTTGCATTTCCCTGATGATCAGTGATGATGAACATCTTTTCATGTGCCTATTGGCCATCAGTATATCTTCTTTGGAGAAATGTCTGTTCATGTCTCCTGCCCATTTTTTGATTGGGTTGTTTAATTTTTTGTTGTTGAGTTGTGTGAGTTCTTTGTATATTATGGATATTAAGCCTTTGTTGGATGTATTACTTGCAAATATTTTTTCCCAGTTAGTGGGTTGTTTTTTTGTTTCAATCCAGTTTTCCCTTGCCTTGAAGAGGCTCTTTAGTCTGATAAAGTCCCATTTGTTTATTCTTTCTCTTGTTTCCCTTGTCTGAGAAGACATGGTGTCCGAAAAGATCCCTTTAATACTGATGTCAAAGAGTGTACTGCCTACATTTTCTTCTAGAAGCCTTATGGTTTCAGGTCTCAGCTTTAGGTCTTTGATCCATTTTGAGTTTATTTTGGTGAATGGTGAAAAAGAATGGTCAATTTTCATTCTTTTACATGTGGCTTTCCAGTTTTCCCAGCACCATTTGTTGGAGAGACTTTCTTTTCTCCATTGTATGCCCTCAGCTCCTTTGTCGAAGATTAGCTGTCCATAGATGTGTGGTTTTATCTCTGGGCTTTCAATTCTGTTCCATTGATCTGTGCATCTGTTTTTGTACCAGTACCATGCTGTTTTGATTACTGTAGCTTTGTAGTATGCTTTGAAGTCAGGGATAGTGATGCCTCCAGCTGTGTTCTTTTTTCTCAGGATTGCTTTAGCAATTTGGGGTCTTTTGTTGCCCCATATGAATTTTAGGATTCTTTGTTCAATTTCTGTAAAGAATGTCATTGGGATTCTGATTGGGATGGCATTGAATCTGTAGATTGCTTTAGGTAGAACGGACATTTTAACTATGTTTATTCTTCCAATCCACGTGCATGGAATGTCTTTCCATCTCTTTATGTCGTCATCCATTTCTTTCAGAAAAGCCTTGTAAGTTTCATTGTACACTTCTTCTCTTGTAAGCTTCAGACACTGCCCCACTTTCTGGATGTGGGTGTCATGATTCTTGATTCTTCCTATGTTGTTCTCCTAATGGGGCTTTTCTAGGATAGAATTTTTGAATATCTCACTTCCTTCAACCTCAGACACGGGCACACAGACCCGGCCTGTGTGCCTGCCCTTTGTCCCTAGAGGTACCACTGTGAGAGCCCTGGTCACGTGATCTGCTCTGGCCCTGCGAAGGCAGCCCACCTGAGTCCCACGTGATAGAGCCCCATTGTTTTCAGGTTTCCAGTCACTCTGTCCCGACCTTAGCGTTGCTCTTCGGTGGCTTTGGTTTTTGGGTGCCCTGCCCGTGTCCTCAGTTCATTTCTCTTCATTCTGGGCTCTTTGCTTGAGGCATAGTCACCAGGCTCCACTCCTTGAGGTCAAGACTGCTGTTTTTGTACCGGTGGAAGCTGGCCTGTCTGCTCTTGAACCCATATGTTGGTGAGGTGCCCACACTCACACATCTGGCCAGCTGCCCTGGGTCAGGCTGCTCCTCCTCCCATCCCCTCCAAGATTTGTTGGGTTGCAGCCTCCAGTGACTGTAGAAATGATTTTCTACTATTTCATCACTATGGTTTATGATAGAATCCATTTTCCTAAACCTGATATAGGGTCACTTCCACCAGCAGCAGTATTCTCTTAGAGTCTCCAGAGAGGCCCCCCCGCCTAGATTCCAGCCACCTCACTAACCCAGGGGGTGGGGGACTTTTTGCCTCAAGAAGTGCTGCTTGTACTTTTGTCCTTCACCACTCATGTGCACTGAACCCCATGGATGGCCTCTTCCAGTGCCCTCCGCAGTGTGGGGGAGTGCAGGGGTGCAGCCAAAAGGCACAGTCATAGTAATTTAGGAAGCCGGACTCTATGTTGTCCTCGGCATAGGTCTCTCTGCATCAGTTGGTCATTGTCATTCACCTTGGCACCTTATTGTTAGTCTCCTCTTACTGCTGCTCCCAAACTCATGCAGAGGCGTTCCAGCCACAGGTCCTTGGTCTGGGAGAATGGTCTCCTGTTTGTCTTCACTCCAGTTTGATTCTCCTTATCCTCTGACTCAGCTACAGCCAGACTAGCTCGGTCCATTCTTTCATCTCTACCTGTCCAGCCTGGGTGTTGTGGCTGTCAGGCCCATCCAACATGCCACACCTGTGCAGTTTCCCACCTTGATGATGTACTGTCCCCTAGCCCAGGAATACATCAGCAGTGGGCCCTGAGCCCTTTCGGTCCCAAGTGCTTGGCACGTCACTTGGGATCCTTAGGCAAGCTCAGCACCTGATCATGTGGCCCTGCTCCCTGGGCCGTGCAGATGCCCTGAGTAGCTAGGTAGTTGTGAATGGCTTACTTCTGATCAGTTTAGTCTTTCTCCTCTCCGTGGCTCTGGGAGGTAGTAATTTTTAAAGTAACTTTTTAAGGTTGGATTTCTGTCCTTTTCTTTGTCATGGCTTTCATAGAGCTCAGCCAGCAGACACAAGCAGCCCCTTGAGTGCCTCTAAAAGTGGAGCTGGAATACATACTTCACGGGTCTTCTACATAGGGTGAAAGTCCTGCACTTTCGAAGCAGTCTGCAGGTGTACCTGGAGGCGAGGAAGCTGGCTGGGGATTGTCACTACTCCTGGACCTCAGATTGGATCGAAGAAGGATGTGAGGGGCCATTCCAAAGCCAGGGCTTGTTATCCAGCATGGCACCTTGTTCATCTGAACTGCTGCTACATACGGGTTTAGGATTGTTTTTTTTTTGTTGATTGTGAAGATGAGTCTTTACCTCTTAAACTGTTAGTTGTTGTGTCCTGGCTGGTGCTGTCAACATAAAATTGAGACTAGAGGCCATACATTTGAAGATGAAGATGGTAAGCTGTTGCCAATAAACTTTTACAATAAAAATTTTAAAACAGAAAAACCCCCATGCCAGACTTGTTTGAGATTTGTCTCTGTAAGTATCCCGGAGGCCCCCAGAGGCTTGGGGTGGCAAGATGAAGAATGGACAGAACAGGTCAGTTTGAGTTGGGACTGGCCTGTGCCCGCCCCCAGTGTTAAGGCCTGTGTCTGGTCTTAAAATGCTGTTCATCCATCAACTTACTGAGCCCCTTTTCAAGTTTCATTGTTCTATTATTTTGACTATAAAAGTGACACTTACTACAGAACTAGTTTCTGTGATCTAGAACAGTGTTCTCAGACTTTTGTGTGCATCAGAGTCATCTGGCCCCACCTCTGGAGGGTCTGATTCATAGCTCTGGGGTGGGGCCTGAGAACTTGTATTTCTAACAAGTTCCCAGATACTGCTGCTGCTGATCTGGCCGGCACCCTTTGAGGACCACCAATCTAGAAGGTACCAGGAAATAAGCATCAGCTTCAATCTTTTTTTTTTTTTTTTTGAGGAAGATTAGCTCTGAGCTAACTACTGCCAATCCTCCTCTTTTTGCTGAGGAAGACTGGCCCTGAGCTAACATCCATGCCCATCCTCCTCCACTTTATACATGGGACGCCTACCACAGCATGGTGTTTGCCAAGCAGTGCTATGTCCGCACCCGGGATCCAAACCGGCGAACCCCGGGCCGTAGAGAAGCGGAACGTGTGAACTTAACCACTGCGCCACTGGGCAAGCCCCATCATCTTCAATCTTACCACTCAGAACCATTGTTAACATTTTAGAGTATAATGAATATGTACTTATATATATGTGGACATGTTAAAAGCAAAGATAGTTCTGTTCTATACATAGTATTGCTTTTTTAAACAACCTTTTTATTTTTGAATAGTTTAGATTTACAGGCAAGTTGCAAAGATAGCACAGAAAGTTCCTGTATACTCTGCACCCAGTCTCTCTCATTGTTAATATCTTACATTATTATGACACATTTGTCACAACTAAGGGACCAACATTGGTACATTACCATTAACTAAACTCGACACTATTATTACTTTTAATGAAAATACATGAATGTGTTTTTACAATAAGATTCCAGTACCAGAACTGCATAGTGACAGAAGTGAAAGACCTCTTTACTCCTCCCATCCCACTCCCTGTATATTGCAGACTATTTTTCTTTTTTTTAAAGAATTTATTTTTCCTTCTTCTCTCCAAAGGCCCCCGGTACATAGTTGTGTATTTTTAGTTGTGAGTCCTTCTAGTTGTGGCATGTGGGACGCCGCTTCAGCGTGGCTTGATGAGCGGTGCCATGTCTGCACCCAGGACTCGAACTGGCGAAACCCTGGGCCACTGAAGCGGGACGCGCGAACTTAACCACTCAGCCACGGGGCTGGCCCCTGCAGAGTATTTTTCTATACACTGGTATACACGTGAAATTATACACACACTTGTGTCTTGGGAGTTGCTTTTTTTTTGTTTAAATATGTCTTAAAAGTTTTCCTATATTAGTATATCTAGATCTGCCCCATTGTGTTTTAATAGATAGCACACGTTGTTTTGTACCCTTTTAAAATTTAATAATATCTTATCAGTTTCCAGATTTTAAATCTAGTAGATTAAAGGTGAGGTCTGGCACACCTCCCTTTTATCTTGCATTGGAGGTTAGAGATTATTTGCCCGCCTTTGTGGAGTACTTAGCGTGTTCCAGGCACTGCCAAGCATTTAACATACGTTATCTAACACAGTTATCAAAACAACCTTACGAAACAGGTATCATTATTATCCCTATTAACAGATGCGGAAACTGAGGGTGAGGGAGGTTAAGCAAGCAAAACCCTTTGACCACTTTCCATCCGAAGCAGGCTCTCTGGCGTCTTGGGTGCCATGAGCCACTCAGCTTTGTCTGAACATTGCTTATGTGCTCAGCCTTCCTGTGTGCCAGGCCCAGTGCTGGAGTATGAAAGTGAAGGATGTCCTTAAGGAACTCACAGCCTGCCTGGGGAGGGATGCATATAAATGCATAATTATTAATATTACTCTAGGGGTTTTAAGTGACTGGTGGGTTTTTGATGCCTTAAATAAAATCCGCCGGAGGAGGGCATGTGTGCCTAGAAGTGTGGCAGTACAGGTGGGAGTGTAGCATCTGTCTTGACCGTCAGACTTGAGTTCAAATTCTGAGTGTTACATTTTAGCGGAGTGACTCTGGGCAAAGCACTTCACCTCTCTGAGTGTTTGTTATGAATATCTTAAAAATACTTCTTATGATTGTTATGATTAAGTAAATACATGTTAAGAACTAGCTGCTATTATGCTTCATAAATTGTTATGCTTCATTATCATTTCATATATTTAATGGGCTTAAGAAATAGAAACATATAAACTCTGCCACATTAGTTGCTGAGTGGAAACTTGCCTCTAAAAATGCTTGGAAAGTTCCAGATAAAAATAAGTAAAGAACCAGATCTCACAGTCTTCTTTCCTATCTCTCAGGACCAAATCCTGCAGCCCTCCTGGAACCCCATGTGCCTTCATCTTTGCATTCTCAGAGCAGGCTCGTGATGGGCCTCGCTCTTGGCACTTAACCCGCACCTTGTCTCCTCTATGTAACTAGTCGCTTTAAAGGGCAGAATCTGTGCCTTTCATTCTTGCGTCCCCTGCAGTTTGGTGGAAACACGTTAAATATCAGTTGCAGAACCAGATGCTGTAGAAGGGGCTCACATCCTACCTGCCAAGATGGGTTCAGCTTAAACTTATGGTTTTTGGAGAGCTTTTTTTTTCACCTCTCCCAGCCATCCTTCCCACCGGGTTTTTCAGACATTTGTCTTTTACACCCAAACTTGAGGTTTTCACATAAAAGGGTGACTAAACATTTTGTTCAACAAGAGTTTTAGTGAATTATATCTTGATATATGAGTAGTCTGCATTATGAAGTCACTTAATTCTTGGCTCTTTCGCTGGGAGGAAAGATTTATCTTGATATTTTCCCTGCACTTAGAAAAGCAGAACAAAACCTCAGCATGCCTGCATCTTGGGTAGCCAGGACATCTTCTGACCAGGCTGCCACACGTTAGATAAAATGCAATTTGCTCTTTTCCTTCCCTGCTCATGCTTGGGGTGGGGAGCATTCTGGCAAGGATTCTGGGCCGGTGAAGCTGGAGTCATATCGTAAAGAAGTTTTGGTTGAAGATGAGGCTGAGTTAACGGAAGGACTCGATTCTTTGCTGTGTAATGGCTTGGAGAAGTTTCTAAGTTTGTCCTGGGGGATTGTGGTTAAAACATGTTCCACGTCAACCTGAACTGTCTAAATAGTAATCTTGAGAAGAAGTATGGCAGTATTATTTTTTCCTCCTTCCCCTGGAAAATGAGCTGAACTCTACACATGGGTTGGAAAGTAGGCTTGGCTTGTCAAGTATGTGAAAATCCACTCTCCTAGATTCAAAGAGCAGGATTCCTGTTTCTGAGGGGCAGGAACAGAGCCCACTAGGTTTTCTGGGTTGGGTTTTTTTTTAAGGAGTTTGCTCCCCCTAAACGAGCCAAGTATTCAGAAAACTTAATCACGAGTTCTTCTTCTATTCAGACTTAATCTGGTCATTCAGAGGCCCTTGCCCTCCCCTTTAGAGGCTGCTGGAGCCTGACCTGGGGCCACGGAGGTCTTCCTCTCGGCCTTTGGAAGGCTCAGAGGGCAGGAGCAAGGCTGATTCTTTGAGTAGGGGGTTGGGTTGGGTTTCTTAAACTTAATCTCCAGTTGTGAACTGGAAAGGAGTCCAACCAGCAGGGGTTTACTCTCCTCCATAATTTACCATTGCAGCCAGAAGCTTCTAATGGTTTCCGCCCAAAAAAATGTATAAAAACGACCAAATAGAAATTTATTTCACTGAGGTTGTTCATTTTATGGACAGTTGTTCCTTTTCAGGCTGTTGAATCACTCTGATGAATTCCTTTTTTTCCCCCCTCTTTTTCTGCCTTCAGTTTTCTAACATGTTTAGAGACAGAAGGAGAAGGCCTTAGGAAGTCTTTCTTCATAGAAATAAGTGCCTATGTCTCTCCTCACACTTCTGTTTTCCTCTGACACTGAAAAAACAGGAGTAGAAGTAGGGTTCTTGAAAATCCTATCACTGTAAAAAGGATTAGCTTGAGGTGGTGGTGGTGGTGGTGATGGCGGCTGAGGAAGAAAATTCTGAGGCCCTTGCATGCTGCTCTGGTGTCCTTGCTTGTTTATTAGCTGTGTGGCAATAAGGTGCCTGGAGTAGTGCAAATTTACGTTTACTGATTTGAAGTCTGGGTTTTTTTATTTTTATTTTTTTTAGTTTCATATTTACTCTTGTCCACTTGGCTGAGGACAAATACAGATAAAGCCTTGGCCTATTGAAAGAGCCGTTTAAATTTTGTTTGATTTTTGTTTTTAAACACGGGACATTTTACATCTGCAAAGTGTGGTGAAGACAGATCCATTGATAAAAACAGATTGCATAAGTCCTCCACTTCCGAGTGTTTGCTCAGGAAGAAATTACCCTTGCCATCTTAGCTTTGTCCTTTCACGTGGGATACGGTTCTGTGATAGAGTTTCAGGCCTGAACCCTTTGTGTGTGCACGTCTAGCCCTGTGAACCTCTCACCTCTCTCGGGAAATCGTTTTGATTAAACCTCACCTTCTTTGAGGGTCTGAGCACTTTCTCAGCAGAGCTGTGTGATGAAAACAGAGAGAGCCGGGAGCAAGAGTTGGCCACCTGCCTGGGGCCTGACTTCTGTGAAAACCCACCAGAACCGACAGACGGTCTGTTCTTTGGAAGAGAAGGGAGAACCCGCACTTTCATGTAGCACATCAAGCCGCTTAGCAGCAGCCAGAAACTAAGTGAGGAACAAAGACCACGCTTTTAACCTGTCTTCTTCTTGCCCCGAGACCTTTATGGTTGTCGCCCATCAGTGGAAAGAACTGCAGCGTGGGAGTTGGGAGACGCGGCTTCTAAATGATCTGGGTGACCTCGGGCAAGTCTCTTAACGGCCCGTGGTCTGTCTTCAGAGTGAGGAGATGGAACTTGATTCTCTAGCGGTCTCTTTCACCTGAGTCGTGTGTGATTCCTAGGGGCCAGGGCCGCGTCTGGGGTTGGAGATCTCAAGTGTGAAAGGGACTGTTGGAGACATCCACTTAGGGGCTGTGAAGTCTGTTGATTTGTGTCTTGTGTCTTTCACCTGGAATGAGGGTAACTTCTACCCAGATTAACGGGCGCCCTCAGATTCTCTTATTTAGATTCTGTGGATAAGTGGTAGATCCCCTCTTCTGTGTGGTTGGTGTTGCCCTTTTGGGAATGGGGCATTTTGGACTAAAGACTTAGAGATTTTTCTACCAAGAGATGAGCATATTTGTCCTGAGATGATGCATAAAGCTGGAACTTGCCATTTTATCACTGATGGCCGTGTTTCTCTTTCCATCGCTCTGGGCTTTATCTGGCCACCTCTCAGGTATGCCGAAAGACTTGACTAGCACTTAAAAAGGCAAGTTCAGGAAATGCTATTTTCTGTATTTCTTCTTTTCATTGCTTTCCCCCTCGTCGAATAAGATAAAACTACCAGGTTTTATGTTCCACTGGGCAGCTGCTGCTGGTCTGATGTTTTTCTCTTCCCTTCCTCCTCCTCCTCCTGTGCCCCCGGCCCCAGAGGGCCCCCGTTCTTGCTCTGCTCTGAGGGGAGCTGTACCTTTGTGGTTCTTCTGCAGCTGCTGGACTTTGATGGGGACATGCTTGCTGCCTCTACACTTGCTTCCCGTAGCAACCGCTTCTTTGAAGATGACCTCTTGCTGTTTGCCTGTTGTCTCTCATGTTGGATTATAGATGAGAGATTTACCAGGCTGGGGGTGGGGGCCTGCTGTTAGCACATTTCTTTTAGGGTTCCCAGCGTCCCTCAGCCTGTGTTTTCTCTTTCCAGAGTATGAGGTTTTGGAGGAGGGTGGTGTGTGTGGAGGGCATGTTTGTGCTGAATCAAACACTGTTTCAAGTGTGCAGGATTGCCCCAGTTGTGGGATAATTTGGAAGTAAATGCTGCAATGATTCCTTATTTGATTTACTTCTCATTTTTATTATAATGTGATAATACACACGGGGGGGGGAGGGTACCACTTGTTCCTCTCTGTGCTCCTCAAGTGTTTGTGTGTGGGCACTAAACTTGCCTCCTGATGTAATCTGAGCTCTGGGAATTGCCAAATTACCTAAATCTCCACACATTTGAACACTCCTAATTTTCCCCCAAAGCCTCCAGTTTTCTGTTTCTTTAAAGCAGCAGAACCCCCTGATATGTATGGGCCCCATCGTGTGCGGACAGCTCCCGATGTGCTGTGTGCAGCTGGTGTGTAGATTTCTGTTTGGCTCAGTGGACTTGCATTGGACAAGGTGGGGACAGGGACAGAATGAGGACGTTGTGGAACAGCAAGGATTCCAAAAGAACTCTGGATTAAAACAGAAACTAGCTATTTTTTTTCTTATCCAAGTGGCAAAGGCTAAAATAAAATGAGCACCCATTTTAGTAAAAGGGTACAAGAAAATAGACGCTTTTATGCACTGCTGTTTGGAGGGTTGTTTGTAACAGTACATATCGAGAGCTGTAAAAATATTCCTACACCTTGACTCAACAGTTTTTCTTCTAGGAATTTATCCTAAAAAAATAATCAGATGCCTATCAAGATTTTTGTGTGAGGATGTTCACTAACATATTATTTATGATAGAAAATTGCCAGCAATGAGAATACCTAACAATCGAGGACTGGCTAAGTGATAGTACTTTTGTTCAGATAGTAGAGTACTATGCTGACATTAAAATTGTTTGAGAATATTTAATGTCAAGGGAAAATGCTCATAGGGAAAAAGCAGAATTTACTGCAGTATATCATAGGATCCTACTTTTGTTTAATTACAAAAGAAAAATTGTGGGGCATATATAGAAAAAAGACTATAATGGAATCCCCTCCTCAATTTTTTCTCTGGTAATGAGATTTTAGGGTACATTGATTTTCTTCATATTCCAAGTTTTTCAATGATCAGGTATTACTTTTATAAGCTGAGAAAGTTTTTTTTTCCTTTTTTGAGAAAGATTAGCCCTGAGCTGACATCCACCTTCAGTCCTCCTCTTCTTGCTGAGGAAGATTGGCCCTGAGCTAACGTCCATGCCCATCTTCCTCTACGTTATTTATTTTTTATTTATATATTTATTTTTTTTTAGGAAGATTAGCCCTGAGCTAACATCTGCTGCCAATCCTCCTCTTTTTGCTGATGAAGACTGGCCCTGAGCTAACATCCGTACCTATCTTCTTCTACTTTATATGTGGGATGCCTACCACAGCATGGCTTGCCAAGTGGTGCCATGTGCACAGCCAGGATCCGAACCAGTGAACCCCGGGCCACTGAAGTAGAATGTGCCAATTCAACCACTGAGCCACCGGGCCGGCCCCCATCTTCCTCTACTTTATATGAGGGACGCCTGCCACAGCACGGCTTGATAAGCGGTGCTAGGTCCGTGCCCAGGATCTCAACTGGCGAACCCCAGGCCGCCGAAGCAGAGCATGTGAACTTAACCGCTATGCCACCGGGCCGGCCCAGAAAGATTTAATTGGTTCCCCACTCCCCAAAAAGTACATTGAGAATATTTTCATTTAAAGTAAATTACTTTTTAATACATGAAGCAATAAAACATCTCTGTTCTTTTGCTTTTTTGTCATTATAATGTGTTTGTGGGGTTTTGTTTTTTAAACTAATGCCGCTGTCATTCTTTGTGTGAGAGAAATGGCTTTGAAAAATTGGAGTTTTATCCAAAGAGAAATTATATCTCTTAGCAGGAACTCAATAAAATATCATCTTTTGTAATCATGCAATGATGTTGGACTTAAATGACTTCCTAGCACACGGGCAGTGAGGTTTGGGTCGGTTGTTTATGGCAAAGTTCAGGTTGACTGTGCGTTTGCTAAAGGTGGATGAGTGGCCGTGGGCTTTGGGAGCCCTTCTGTGTGTTGGTGGTTGAAATGACTCATTATGGACCCTATCTTTACTGGGAAATGTTTGTGATTTGGGAAGGATGAGAACTGTTAACAGATGCCGGTTCTATGAGCAGGTTGTCCAGGGCCATCGGAGTGGTGGAAGAGGGTTTTGGGCCCTGGAGGGTGGGTTTCACTTGTGTGTGGCAGTAGTAGGTGGTGACTGCTGAGGGTAGAAAGGTCTGTACTGTCTGTTGAGGTGAACTTGACTATGAGATTGGTTGAGTTAAGGGATGAGTAGCCATGAAATTATGGGCTGAGAAGCCTTTTGCTTCCTCATCTCTCTCTGTCACCAATTACTTGGGAAATCCATAAGGCCTGGAGGAAGATAAATATGGCAGTCTTTTCCTGGAAACGTGTTGAGAGGCCAGTCCAGAGTGCTGGACTGTGGGTAAAACTAGCTTCGCTTGGGTTCATCATGTGGGAGGGACTAGTGAAGTTAGGATTGGCTCTCTTGAGAGAGTTCAGTTTTTAACACTCTCTTCTATTTTGAATTTTTAAAATAGATACATGTAGGAATCCACAGGTGCATAGATAGAATTTTCTTTCACCTGGTACCCTGTTATCAACCATATATTACTGAATAATATTACATTGTATGGATACCTCATTTTATTTATCCATTCATCAATTGCTGGACATTTAGATTTTCCTGCTCTTTGGATATTATGAACAATGCTGCTGTGAACATTCATGTATAAGTCTCTATGTGGACATGTTTTCATTTCTCTTGGATGTAAACCTATGAGTGGAATTGCTGGCCCATATGGTAACTCTATGTTTCACGTTTTGAGGGACTGCCAGACTGTGTTCCAAAGTGACTACAGCATTTTACGTTCTCACTGGCAGTGTATGAAGGTTCCATTTCTCCACATCCTCACCAAAACTTCTTATCTGTCTTTTTGATTGTAGCCATCTAGTAGATGTGAAGTGTATCTCATTGTGGTTTTGATTTGCATTTCCCTGATGGCTAATGATACTGAACATCTTTCCATGTGCTTATTAGCCTTTTGTTTGTCTTCTTTGAAGAAATGTCTACTCAGATCCTTTGTCCACTTAAATTGAGTTATTCATCTTTTTATTGACTTGTAAGAGTCTTTACATTCCAAAAGTGTTCGATGTTCTTTACGTGAAGAGATTTTCTTTATGTGGGTTATATCTACCAATATTTGCCATATGAGAAATTAAAACAGAAATCCAACATCCATTTATGATAAAAACCCTCAATAAAATAGGTATAGAAGGAAAGTACCTCAATATAATAAAGGCCATATATGATAAACCCACAGCCAACATCATACTCAACGGACAAAAACTGAAACCCATCCCTCTCAGAACAGGAACAAGACAAGGGTGCCCACTTTCACCACTCTTATTCAACATAGTACTGGAGGTTTTGGCCAGAGCAATTCGGCAGGAAAAAGAAATAAAAGGAATCCAAATAGGCAACGAAGAAGTAAAACTCTCGCTGTTTGCAGACGACATGATCTTATATATAGAAAACCCCAAAGAATCCATAGAAAAACTATGAGAAGCAATCAACAACTACAGCAAAGTTGCAGGGTATAAAATCAACATACATAAATCAGTAGCATTTCTATATGCTAACAATGAACTAACAGAAAAAGATCTCAAGAACTCAATCCCATTCACGATCACAACAAAAAGAATAAAATACCTTGGGATAAATTTAACCAAGGAAATGAAAGATCTATACAACGAAAACTACAGGACCTTCTTGAAAGAAATCAACGATGACATAAAGAGATGGAAAGACATTCCATGCACGTGGATTGGAAGAATAAACATAGTTAAAAATGTCCATTCTACCTAAAGCAATCTGCAGATTCAACGCTATCCCAATCAGAATTCCAATGTCATTCTTTGCAGAAATAGAACAAAGAATCCTAAAATTCATATGGGGCAACAAAAGACCCTGAATTGCTAAAGCAATCCTAGAAAGAAGAACAAAGCTGGAGGCATCACAATCCCTGACTTCAAAGCATACTACAAAGCTACAGTAATCAAAACAGCATGGTACTGGTACAAAAACAGATGCACAGATCAATGGAACAGAATTGAAAGCCCAGAAATAAAACCACACATCTATGGACAGCTAATCTTTGACAAAGGAGCTGAGGTCCTACAATGGAGGAAAGAAAGTCTCTTCAACAAATGGTGCTGGACAGCCACATGTAAAAGAATGAACATCAACCATTCTTTTTCACCATTTACTAAAATAAACTCAAAATGGATCAAAGACCTAAAGATTAGGCCTGAAACAATAAGTCTTCTAGAAGAGAATATCGGCAGTACACTCTTTGACATCAGCTTCAAAAGAATCTTTTCGGACACCATAACCCCTCACATGAGGGAAACAATAGAAAGAATAAACAAATGGGACTTCATCAGACTAAAGAGCTTCTTCAAGGCAAGGGAAAACAGGATTGGAACAAAAAAACAGCCCACTAATTGGGAAAAAATATTTACAAGTTATTTATCCGACAAAGGGTTAATCTCCATAATATACAAAGAACTCACACAACCCAACAATAAAAAATCAAACAACCCAATCAAAAAATGGGCAGGGGACATGAACAGACATTTCTCCAAAGAAGATATACCGATGGCCAATAGACACATGAAAAGATGCTCATCATCGCTAATCATCAGGGAAATGCAAATCAAAACTACACTAAGATATCACCTTACACCTGTTAGAATGGCAAAAATATCCAAAACCAAGAGTGACAAATGTTGGAGAGGTTGTGGAGAAAAAGGAACCCTCATACACTGTTGGTGGGAATGCAAACTGGTGCAGCCACTATGGAAAACAGTATGGAGATTCCTCAAAAAGTTAAGAATAGAAATACCTTATGACCCAGCCATCCCACTACAGGGTATCTATCCTAAGAACCTGAAATCAGCAATTCCAAAAGTCCCATGCACCCCTATGTTCATCGCAGCATTATTCACAATAGCCAAGTCATGGAACCAACTTCAGTGCCCAGCAACTGATGATTGGATAAAGAAGATATGGTATATACACACACACACACACACACACACACACACACACACACACACACACACACACACACACACACACACACTGGAATACTACTCAGCCATAAAAAAGGACAAAGTCGTCCCATTCACAACAACATGGATAGACCTTGAGGGTATTATGTTGAGTGAAATAAGCCAGACAGAGAAAGATGAACTCTGTGTGAATCCACTCATAGGTGGTAGTTAACATATGGACAAAGAGAACTGATCGGTGGTTACCAGGGGAAAGGGGGTGGGAGGAGGGCACTAGAGGTGAAGTGATGCACCTACAACATGACTAATAATGATGTACAACTGTAATTTCACGAGGATGTTAACTTTCATAACCTTAATTAAAAAAATAAATAAAAAATAAAATAAAAATAAAAAAATATTTAATTTTAAAATTTAAAAATAGTAAAACGTATTACATGTTAACATAAGTAATTTTTTATGAAAAAACAGTATTTTGTTTTGTAAAATATAATGGGAAGAGTGGCCTTATTTTATATTTTTGTAAATCTCTTTAATATCTGGCTTAATAGAAGACAGTTGGATTCGCACATCTGCTTCTGCATTCGGTCTGTTGTGATATGTTTTGGCTGAAGTTTGTAAAGAAAATCTGGCCTTACACAGATATACAGTTGTAAAAGGGAGGAGTATTTTATTAGCTTCTTAAGATAATCGTGGTTGTTCTTTGATACTTTGATATCAAAACTTGACAAGAGGTAGTTTCTTAAAGGTTAGTTGTAATGTGGAACCTGAAACTGTATTGATGAACTCTTCACACTCTTTTATGTTGAAATCCGTTGGTCTCTCTTGCACTTTGAATGGATCTTTTACTATTGAATGATTTTGTAGTATCATGCATTGATCATTTAGAAAATACTGATTCACTGAGTCATGCAGCTCTTCCACATGCTGACACATTTCATTATACAGT
This sequence comes from Equus quagga, assembly GCF_021613505.1. Taxonomy (NCBI): domain Eukaryota; kingdom Metazoa; phylum Chordata; class Mammalia; order Perissodactyla; family Equidae; genus Equus; species Equus quagga. The sequence continues at coordinate 85,614,049 of NC_060281.1, forward strand.
ATTAAAAAATCACATTTGTTAATATTCTCACCTATCTCAATAGGAATGTCTTTAAGTATTGGGATGCTGTCAAGCTCCTGATGATACATATAAATTTCCCCAAATTCTAATTTTGCTTGAAAGCTGAAGTTTTATCATTGGCAACGAATATCGTCAATTATTTTCCATGAAGTGACAGGCTCACTTCATTCAATTTTGAGAAAACGTCTGCCCTGTGCCCATCTTTGTAACCATACTTTGTCAGTTGTCCTTTCGGGTAAAAATAGTGTCCCATAACAAAGTAGCTAGTTTGGCTTGCAACTCACAATTGCAAGAGTACTTTATCTTGAGGCAACCATCGTACTTTGGTATGCCCCTGAAGTGCTTATGCATACTTCCCATTTTGTCACACAGCATATTAAAGAGCATGTAGGGGCTGGCCCCGTGGCCGAGTGGTTAAGTTCACGCGCTCCGCTGCAGGCGGCCCAGTGTTTCGTTGGTTCGAATCCTGGGCACGGACATGGCACTACTCGTCAAACCACGCTGAGGCAACGTCCCACATGCCACAACTAGAAGGTCCCACAACGAAGAATATACAACTATGTACTGGGGGGCTTTGGGGAGAAAAAGGAAAAAAATAAAATCTTAAAGAGCATGTACTCAGGAGTTAAGTGCTAATACAGTTAATAGTTACTCATCAATTTTCTTCACCAATATTGTTTCATCACTCTTAAAGAGACTTCTTTTTTTAATTGCAATTATACAAAATCAAGAGTGCAGTTTGGTACCACTGCCTGTGATTCACATAACAGTTTTTCCCACCATTGCTTTACAGCATTAGTGCAAATGGCAGCACCATGTGAAAGGCGGATAATGTCATGGGATTATTACAGAAATAGTTTTGCCCTCACAGGTTACCTGACAACGTTTTAAGCCACCCCTCCCCAACTCACCCAGGGCCTTAGATGAACTTTGAGAACCTCTGGGCTAGGTGGCATTTAATGGCAATTGGGATTAAATTGTTTGAAAGGCTCTTGACTCTCTGTTATCTGAGAACGGTAGCACAAACTTTCATGGCGATAGTGACAATATGTATTTTTGTGTATTATGTCCCCTATAGTTGCATAATTCTTCCCAGTCTTCAGGAGGATTGAAAATCACAAAGCCACTACCATTGAGGCTCCTTTGAAAATAAAATGCTTTCCCATTTTCTTTTTCTTTTTTTTCTTCCAAGGCAAGGACTGTCTTTATCACCCACCTTTCCCAAATCTGGTGTTTTCCTTTATTTCCTGTTTTGAGTTTGAAAAGGCAGGGGCCCTTTGGGGCCTTCCTCCATATGTCTGTTTCTCAGGACGCTTGTTACTCTGAAAACCCTAGACTGGTGTCTAGTTCAAGCCCAGGCCAGTAGCTGGCTGGCAGTGATGACCTGATCCGTGCCATGTAAATCCTTGCTGAATGGCATGAGACTCAAAGTTAGTAGTTCATGGAATTGTAAGGTGAGCCCCGTTTCCCAGCCAATTACGACTCGACCTAAAGCCATAGCCAGGCTATTAATGTATTTTGGGCCTTGTCCTCTTTCATATCTTGCCAAACTCTGAGAGTCTACTGTATAGCTACTGGCAACAGGCCTCTGCCAAAACAGTCTATGAATGTATCATTTTACACCTCATTTTTCCTTGTTTCCCCCTGTGATGGCATCTTGCCTGTGTTTCCCACATCTTTCCACCCACTCAAAAAAAAATTATTCATTTAACTTATTCCTGCATTGTGATACAGACTTTTGGCTTCTGTAGTTACTTATTGTGAAAGAGATGCTGAAGAATGAAAATGCGAATATCTTCTTATAGGTCCTTCCTTTCTCAACCACCAGTGGTTCTCTTAAGGGCCCTCTTATGGGTTGAATTGTGTGCCCCCAAAATTTGTATGTCCTAACCCTTAGTACCTGGCAGCCAGAATGTGACCTTATTTGGAGAAAGGTAATCAAGTTAAAATGAGATCATTAGAGTGGATCTTGATCAAATATGACGGGTGTCCTTATAAAATGGGGAAATTTGGACGCAGACAGGCACATAGGTAGAACTCCAGGTGAGGATGGGAGGCAGAGATGGGGGTGATAATTCTACGAACCAAGGGACCCTAACGATTGCTAGCAACCACCAGGAGCTAGGAGAGAGGCGTGGAACAGATTCTCCCTCAGCTGTCAGACACCTTGATCTCCAACTAATAGGTCTCCTGAATTGTGAGACAATAAATTTCTGTTGTTTAAGCCCCCTAGTTCGTGGTACCTTGTTAGGGCAGCCCCAGGAAACTAACGTTGGCCTCGAGACTGACTGCTGTCTGTCATGGCCCTGTGGTTCTGTTATTCACCTCGGGCCTTTGTTCTGTAGGTCTTACCACAGATGGTCTCCCAGGGTGACCTGTGCTCCCGCTGTGTAAGGGTCCTGCTCAGAGCATGCTCCATTGCTGCTCACACTAATGAGGAATGCGAAGGTGAGAGAGGTGTCTTCTGAAGGATGGATGGAGACGGTATCGGACCCAGAGGCAGGCGGCTCCTGTATCTGCTTCCATCCCTTCTGCCCGTTCCTCTTCCCCTGCATTGATTAGAGATGTTGAAATCTGGCTGGCCTCCGCTTGCTCCCCTTTCCTGCGGAGCAAGGAGTGTTGAGCCAGCATGGGTATATTTGGCTTTATTTTCTCCAAGTGCTTTCTCCATGGGACCCTCCTGTGGGTTCCCAGCTGACCGCCTATTTGCACCACACAGCTAGGAGAAGTGGCCAAGAAAAGCGAGCTGCTGGAATGCTCAGGGCCCCGAAACATTACCCTTCGTGGTAGTTTGGTTCTTGCCAGTTTGTCCTTGTAAAACTTTTATGAAGATGTTGTTGTACTTGCATTGGAGGTTGAAAATTGCTGTTAACTTTGCTAAGACCCGTGTCCCCCAGGAATGTGGGTCGCTAAGGAAATGCCTCTGGCCCTCCCTTCTGGATGGGCGCTCCGCTGCAGCAGCTGCCTGCGCGGAAAGTTGAGCTGTGTGGATGGCTTAGGGACATCAGCTAGGCCTTTGTTTAAAAATATTTAAAATATGTTTGAACCTCCCTTTATCAACAAAGAACAGTTCCTTTCAGCAGAGAGAAGTTTTTCATTTCCATGTTTTTTTACGATTTTGTTTGCTGCTTTTGTCTATTCGCAACTTCAGAAAAGTGTTCCCATTCACATTTTGAAAAGTACAGAAGGCGCTGGCTGCATAGTTATGTTCTATTTTGCTTAAGGGAAAAGAGCGGTTTACTTCTACTAGGAACGTAATATTTATGAAGGTAATCTTCTCAGGCTAGAATTAATTTTTTCTGGTGCCGAGCTCTGACGGTTAAAAGAAAACAAGAAGAACATGTTTGAGAATGTGCATATTTGAAACTTCTTTGGAATTAGGAGTTAATGGAGGTCTATAAGTAGTGAGAATGAACTTTGGAAGTTACGAAGAAATAAAAATAAAAGAGGTTCCTATGTCAAGACCTGCCGTTCTTAGAACCAGAAGGAGTATTAACCCACTCAAAGTCCTTGACTATTAGGTATTTTGAGTTAAATGTCAGAATAAGGTAGCATTTCCCTAAAATAAGATCCAGGTTTTTCCTTGCCTTCTTCCGTAATGATCACAGTTTTGTGTATCAGGTTTCTGCTTAACTTCAGATCTTCTTTGGGCATTTGCCCAGTGTTATTAGAAACATGAGATACTCCTCTACATACGTGCAGGAAGGGCCAGCGTGTTGCACAACTCCAGGGGCCCCATTCATCTTACAGTATGAGGATTAGACCAGGGTGTGAAGGGTGTTGGCCAGAGCCGGGCTGTGTGTGGCCCTGCAGGCAGGTGCTAACAGGAAAGGTGTGGGTGGAGGTCCCTGCTTCTTGGGTCGATTTAATACATAATTATTTCTGGAAATGGACTCTAGCTATAACTCTTGATCTTCTGTGTCCTTAGACCAAATCGTCCATCTTGAGGAGTGTTTGGTCAGCTCTGGGTTCTGGCTTTGCCTTTCAGCCACTAGCTCAGCCACAGCTTGACAGGGGTGAGGCCACAGCCTGTGAAAGATCAATCTGGAGAATTATTAGTTGTCCCTTAAGGTTGCTTTAAAATTCCTTGAGGGCCGACCCTGAAGTTTAGGAAAAGAGTGTATTTGTGTTTCCCTGTTTTGTACCTTTCTCCTCCAAATATTCTTAGTTGGTTCTGGAGGCGGGCATCTGAATGAGGAAGATGCAGTGCACTTAGGTAAACATTCTAGAATATTTCAGAAGGTTCAGGGCCTTGGATTGAGGTTAGTGGTGTGCCACCGATGACTGAAGTTCCACTGTACCCTGAAAGGCTGTTTCTCTCCAGCCAGTCACACATCAGTTGTTAATCAGATTTAGCAAATGGCACTTACATCTCTTAGGTTGAATTCTATGAGCTTGCTGTTTTTATAGGTCAGAAATGGTTGAAAATTAGCAATTTCCCATGGTCCTACCCACTGTTCTCTGGAGAGGCTTAAGAAGGGCGGGGAGCTGGGACCTGTGTGCCTTGTGCTGGTCTGGGATTCTCTCCTCGGCACTTACTTGTGTGTGACGTCAGTTGGGTTCTCCACCCTCATCCTACTGCAGTTTACTGCTCTGGAAATGGGGATAATGTGGCGCCATTTTGTAGGGTTATTTAAAGATTAAATATGGTCAGTTATATAAAGTACCTAGAACAGAACCTGGCACATAGCTTACTCTATGTGTTGTTACATCATTTAGTCATTCTTATGTCACCTTCACAACTTCTGCCATATCTTTGTGCCACCTATTTAGTCATTTATTTAATGTTTTTCCTTAAAGTGACTACAATTCTAAAAACTAGAATAATTTATTTTGTTGATTCTTAGTTGTTTTCCCTTCTTTTTATCTGACGTTGGAATGTCTTAAAATCCATGGCATATGGGCCAGCCCAGTGGCGCAGCAGTTAAGTTCACACATTCTGCTTCTCGGCGGCCTGGGGTTCGCTGGTTCAGATCCCGGGTGCAGACATGGCACCACTTGGCAAAAGCCATGCTGTGGCAGGCATCCCACGTATAAAGTAGAGGAAGATGGGCACCGATGTTAGCTCAGGGTCAGTGTTCCTCAGCAAAAAGAGGAGGATTGGCAGTAGTCAGCTCAGGGCTAATCTTCCTCAAAAAAAGGAAAGAAAAAATCCATGGTATAATAAACACATGAAAAGATGCTCATCATCACTGATCATCAGGGAAATGCAAATTAAAACTACACTAAGATATCACCTTCCACCTGTTAGAATGGCTAAAGTAACCAAGACGAAAAATAACAAACGTTGGCGAGGTTGTGGAGACAAAGGAACCCTCATACACTGCTGGTGGGAATGCAAACTGGTGCAGCCACTATGGAAAACAGTATGGAGATTTCTCAAAAAATTAAAAATAGAAATACCATATGATGCAGCCATCCCACTACTGGGTATCTATCCAAAGAACTTGAAACCAGCAATTGAAAGAGACTCTTGCACCCCTCTGTTCAATGCAGCATTATTCGCAATACCCAAGACGAGGAAGCAACCTAAGTGCCCATGGACTGATGAGTGGATAAAGAAGCTATGGTGTATATGTATACAATGGAATACTACTCAGCCATAAAAAACGATAATATCATCCCATTCACAACAACATGGATGGACCGTAAGGGTATTATGTTAAGTGAAATAAGCCAGATAGAGAAAGACAAACTCTGTATGACTCCACTCATAGGTGGAAGTTAAACATAGAGACAAAGAGAATTGATTGGTGGTTACCAGGGGAAAGGTGGGGTGGCCAGTGGGCACAAAGGGTAAAGGGACGCACCTGTAAGATGACTGACAAACAATAATGTCCAACTGAAATTTCACAAGGTTGTAAACCATCATAACCTCAATAAAAAAAACTGATGGCATGTCCTGGTTTAATTTTTTTTCTCGTTCACTAAAAGATGTTATGGTTGATGGGGTCTTAGATTTGGAGAAAAATGGTATTTTTTAAAGGAAATTTTGGGGCCGGCCTGGTGGCGCAGCAGTTAAGTTCACACGTTCCGCTTCTTGGTGGCCTGGGCTTCACTGGTTCGGATCCTGGGTGCGGACATGGCACTGCTTGGCAAAAGCCATGCTGTGGCAGGCATCCCACATATGAAGTAGAGGAAGATGGGCATGGATGTTGGCTCAGGGCCAGTCTTCCTCAGCAAAAAGAGGAGGATTGGCATTAGTTAGCTCAGGGCGAATCTTCCTCAAAAAAAAAAAAAGAAAACGAAAAAAAGGAAATTTTATTGAGAATTTATGCTCATTATCTTTTCTAATTCGTGCTAAAGTGGCTAAATGTCTTTTGTCTTAAAAAGTCCACCTGTGTACCACCTAGAATGCTCTGTGGGTCGATTGGCGGTGGCTTGTGGCCTGTGTTTTGGGAAACTCCTGGTGCTGTGAATGGTTTGCAGGTCATGTTGTGTGGAGCAGCTTGGGGACCCCTGCCAGGAGCAAGGAGGCAAAAGGAGTAGCTTCTCAGCCTGTTCAGGCAGCACAGCCCTGCTTTTATCTTCTCATGTATTGGAGTTTTACTTAAGGATTGGTTTATAGAAAGGACTTAGGCTACTAGACATGGTTTGAAAACCAGCAATGAGCCATCATTTGCCACACTCACAGCCTGACAAGGTCCCACAGGCTGGGCAGGATGGGGGTGGGAGGGATTCTCTCCATCCCTGGGGCAGGAAGGGCACATTGGCCAGGGCTCTGTCCACTGCTGGAGCATACTGAGTACCACCGAGGAGGCTAGAGACAGGAACGTCTGGCCTGGCAAGCCCTGCCTTCAAGGAGGGCATGTGTTCTTTGCAGGCTGCTTTCTGGGGTGGAAGTGGGCTGGTAAGGAGATGTGTGAGGCCTACCCCGTCCCAGAAGGGTCTGGACAGGAATGCAGTACAGAGAAGGGGGGCGTGATGGATAGTTCCTGCTGAGACCTGTAGATCTTCTGTTAGATGAAGTGTCTGATGGCATTTTTTAGATTATCTGAGCAGCCTTTAATTTTTGTTTCCTTGATTTTTTTTAGCAGCAGCTTCTTGCATTGGGTAACACCAGAGCTTCCTAGAAACAAAGGGACCTTCTGACTCTTCTTCCCTTCCCTTTTCTGGGGCTCATGTCTTCTATGTAACCGAGAGTACAGCATGGAGAATTTGAGGAAGCTAGTTTTGCCTTTTCGCCTACAGGAAGACAGTCTTGTCCACAAAGCAAGGAATTTGTCTTTCAGCCCTTTAAAGTCACTTGGGCTGACAGAGACACTTTCCCTGCTAGCTTCTTAAACCTTGAGCTGAGCAAACAATTACTTAATTGCCCAAAGCAGTATATGAGGTTAGTGTGGAGGACTTCATGCATTCCTGCTTTAACTTTGTCTGCGAGAGAGCTGAGAACTGAGTGAGGCATTCCTGCTTCTTGAGACCTCTCTGGGCATCATACTGTGTCCTGTAGCAGAGGAGGGGCTTCATTGCTTCAGGCCTAGGGTATAAATGGTTGAGAGGGCTTTGGAATCAGGCTGGGTCACTTTGGTAGGAAAAATAAGGCCTAATAGCCATGACCCCTTTACACTTCAAAATATCTTCAGCCCTAGGGGGTCTTAGAAGCCAAGTGGGGTCCAGGAGCACCAGGAGCCTCGACTGGCTACTTCCCCTGCCCAGCACCTCTTGATTTGTTGAGAAAGTGCATTTGAATTAGGTCTAGAGAAGGTGATAGGCATGTTATGTAGAACACAGGGCTTTTCATTCAAGGCTGTCTGCATTAGGAAGTAGAATTATAGAGCAGTGTAGATTTACATGGAGCATCTTTGGGTTTATTACAACCTTAGGTTTTATGGAGCCAGGACAGTGCTTTCCAAATTCTCTCTTCATCAAGGAGCTTTGCAGTCCTGAGATTTTGCTTTCGTGGCACTGGTTACAAGATAAGACTCAACAGTTACAAAATTCCAAGCTGGAGATTATCATCTGGAGCCACTCCACAGAGGGATCCTTGATCTGACTCTTCACTGTGTCACTCACAGCACCTGTCACGATGCATGTCACTCAGATGGTGCTCAGTAAATTTATTGAAGAAGTTTATAAACTTACAAATTGCCTTCTATTTAGAGAACACTACTCACTCTTTCTGAGACCTTGTCCATTACATTGTGTCCCCTGAGATCGTACCATGTTTAGAGGTGGGAAACAAATGTTTGTTGTGCTGTTTGGGAGCATGGAGAACTTTGGGGTTGGGGGAGTCAAGAAGGATGCTTTGAAAAGCAAATGACTCTTCTGTCCAGTTGTTAATAAGAGCCGAAGTTACAATTCATTGGACTGAGTTTTGTTTTTACTGAAACATAGTAACCAGTTGATCTATCAACAACTATTTGAGTGCCTATTAGGCAGGCAATAAATTAGTGATTGATAGATTTGGAGATGGATAAAACAATTGATTTAACTTCTGTCTCAATCTAGAGAATGATTAAAAAGTCATTGATTTTTCCTATTGGGAAACGTATCTGACACAGTGATTAAGAGCAATGACTGGGAGCATGGTAGGCGGAGGGAGGTCAGAGTGGCTGGTTTGAACTTGGCTCCCAGCTGACTTCATGTTTCTTTGGGTATGTCACCTCCTGAGTCCAGGCTCCTCTTCATTGCACAGGGCCAGTAGTCTCTCTCCCACCCACCTCACAGGGAGGGAGAGATGTGACCTGTGTTGTGAGTTGTAAGGACTGAATACCCTGAAGTGGTGGTCAGTGATGGGGGAGGGAATCTAAGAGTGGCCCTCGGGGGGGGGGGGGGGGGGGGGGGGGGGGGGGCCGGGGGGGGGGGCCGGGGGGGGGGGGGGGGGTGCAGAGGACGCCAAGAGCCTCAGGCTTGTGACTGGTCGCATTTGATTCTCCTACCCTCCTAGGGTGCTAATTCACCCAGTGTCCTTTCTCAGACGTATTTCCCAGTTTGGCTTCTCTCAGCTCAAGAGCAACAAGTTACTGTGTTCAAAGCTGAATGAGTTGCATCCGGTACGTTTTGTCTTTCCATCTTATGGCAAAGACTAAAAGGTATTCTGGGAGCTTTCAAAAGTGAGCACTGGCTTCATCACCAGGTAAGAACGTAGTCACTTGGGAAGACCAAGCTGAGGAGGAGAGTGCCCTTTCTGGTCCGGAATTTCTCAGCAATCACAAGCACTTGTGAAAATTATCGTTTGCTTACTCACTCTCCCATCCTTCCCAAGGGAAGGCTGAACTGCTTTTTAAGTTTGTCTTGCCACCACTGGGGTGAGAATTCTGGTTTTGTTGAAAAATTAGAGCTTAGAAACAAGCAAATACAGGCTGATCTTTTTGGGAGGAAGAAGGAAGCTCAACTTACATGAACCTCTGGCCTCACAGCTCCATGGCTCCCCAATGAGAAGTGACCCGTTAGCTGTGGAAACCAGGGGGGTGGACGGATGCTTTGCCTTCTGACTGCCATTGTCACACCCATTAGCTGCCGCCTCCTCTCCCTCTCCTGGAGGAGTAGTGCAGTTCAGCAGAGAGAGAAACTTCTGGCCTGAGTAGACCTCTTTCAAATAAGATCATGCTCTTCTATGACTAAGACATTACTCATTCTCAAAGGTGCATTTTGAAGTGATAGCATCTTATTACCATAGTAATATTAGATAGAATCATATGGAAGTGCCATTTTTATAAATAAAACATTGGCAAATAGTGGCCATTTCATACCATCCTTCCCACCATTTCTTGGGAGTGTTGAGTTGAGATTTCTGTCCTAGAGTCAATTTCAGATAGAAAGTGGAAAGCCTGCTTGAGTATGTTTCTTATCTGTACTTGACCTGTTTCCTTTGGTCTGGGCAAGTAATTTTCAAAGTGTTCTCAGAGGCTCACATTCATCAGAATCACCTGGAAAGCATGTTGAAAACCCAAAGTCTGTGTCCCAGTCACAGAGATTCTGATTGGGGTTGTGTGTGTGACTGGACCGTGCATTTTTTCTTTGTTTACATTTTTTCCTTGAGGTGAAATTCACATGAAGTGAAATGTACAAATCTTAGGTATACTATCCCATGAGTTTTGACGGATGTGTCCTCTTGTGTAACCCAACCTTTATCTTTTCTGTCAAGATAAAGGACAATGTGACCATCACCCCAGAAAGTTCTCTCTTGCCCCTTTGCAGCCAATCCCCACTGGATTGCATTTTTAATAACCCCCAGGGCTTCTTATTAATAGTGGCTGAAGCCAGAGAACCATTGTTAATTAATGAACAACAGCACAGCTCAGAAGTTTCATCTGGCAGGAGGGATTGCCATCCAACTAAGGTTACCATCCTGAATTCAAGGTTCTTGAATTTTATAGCTCTTGCATCCTATTGACTGGGACTATATTTAAGAAAGATATTTTGGCAGCTTGGTTAGAAGGAAATTGTAGCACATTCACCTTTGGGCCTGCCTTGCTGCCCCCTTCTGAAATTGGGGTGTTTTCAGTTCTGGGTGTGGAGCCTACATTTTTGTTCAGTTTTAGCTCGTTCAGGCTGCTATAATGGAATGCCACAGCCTCCTAGCTTATAAACAAGAGAAATTTATTTCTCACAGTTCTGGAGGCTGGAAGTCTGAGATCAGGGTGTCAGCATGGTAGGGTGAAGGCCCTCTTCTGGGTCGCAGACTTCTCGTGGTATCCTCACTTGGCAGAAGAGGCCAGGGAGCTCTCTGGAGCCTCTTTTATAGGACACTAATCCCATTCATGACTTACGTACCCCTCAGAGGCCCCACCTTCTAATACCATCACCTTTAGGGGTTAGGATTTCAACATGTGAATTCTGGGGGGACACAAACATTCAGACCATAGCAGAGCCTTCACCTGCTGGGCTTTTGCTTGCTCTGATCCCTTCTTGGAGGGGTCCCCTGCAATTCCGTAGTTAGGGATTCCCAGCTGCTCGCTTTTCTCTGGCTGTTCTAGCCATTCTAAGTGTGGAAGACTGTGCCATCCTCGGCTTCTGCCTGGTGACTCACCCAAGTGCCTGTCTGCCTTCACTTTATGGTGCTGCCATTTATTTTTCGTAATATAAAGCTTTGTCGTTTGACATACATTGTCTCATTTGATCCAGAGCCGACGGTTGACACACACACACGTACCCCTCACCCCCGTTGGGGAGAGAATGCATATGCAATAGTTAAGCTTAGAAAAGTCAAAACACGATAGGTGGTCAGAGGTGGGAACAGTGATAGTGAGTTGAAGGGTTCTGGAAAGGTCACATAGGGGCAATGGCTAGAGCTGGACCATGAAGAATGGGTGGGGCCAGGGAATGGGGCATGAGGACCTCCAAGTGACCTAGGTGAGTTTATGATGACATCTTGCTTTTGGGTAGCATTAGACATTCTTTAGCATTCTTTACCTTCTCTTTTCCTTTCTAACAACTCTGTGAATTAGATGGGGCAGGTGGTTAAATCCTATTTATTGTCGACAAGTTGAAGCCCAGAGAGAATAAGTGACTTGCCCAAGCCTACACAGTGAAATTAGTGGCAGCCTGTGCTTCTGGCCCTTGCTATCTCGAATTTCCTGTGTCCCCTGACCACCTGCTGGTCTCCAACCGTGCCCCCCCCCCCCCCCCACAACACACAACACACTTTCGTTGCTGGTTTCCTGTGGTGTTTTGTTTTGTTCTGCACTGCATGGTGCTACTAAAGCAACATCTTAAAAGAATATCATTTCCCCTTTAACCCATAGCGTCAAACACATTTCTGTATCTTCTAGGTTCGAACCGGTCCTGACCTTAGTTTGATACTTTTAAGATAACTTGAGGAGGACAGAGTAAGAGTATATTTGGACTTTTTTCCTTTCTTGAGATTGTAGAGAAGTATTAGATTTCAGAGTCTACAGTTAACATTGTAGTCACTAGCCAGATGTCACTACTTAAATTTAAATTACAGTCGTGTGCCGCATAACGACGGTTCAGTCAGTGATGGACTGCGCATACGACTGTGGTCCCATAAGATTAGTACCATACGGCCTAGGTGTGTAGTAGGCTTTACTGTCTAGGTTTGTGTAAGTGCACTCTGTGATGTTCGCACAGTGACAAAATCGGCTGACAATGCATTTTTCAGAATGTATCCCCATTGTTAAGTGATGCATGACTGTAGTTAAAATTAAATAAAACTTAAAATTCAGTTCCCCAGTTTCAATAGCCACATGTGGCTCATGGCTCCTACGCTGTCAGTGCAGAAATAGAACATCGCTGTCATTGCAGAAGGTTCTGTTGGACAGCACTGGTCTAAAACCGCAGTCTCAACTGAGTGACTCCCCCATAACCTCTAATTCTAGGTAGCCTCTAACTTCTCCATAACCTCTGACCTCACAAGGTAGGCTTGAAGTGCAGAGGAGTTGTCTGTGGTACTGACACATGTCTCAGGCCGTGTTCTCTGGTTCATCGTCCTAAAAGACACGAGCAGTCACTTGTTTTTTCACAGAGAGGGACGACCTCTGACATTAGCTGTCGGACTGACTCTTGTACAGGTGCTACTGCGATTGGGTCGCATGCCTCAGTAGAACCAGAACCACTGTGTTATCCTTAGTCCCATAGTTATATGTGGCATGTTACGTGTGTCCTTAGTGGCACGTATTTACATGGTGGTGTGTGGCTGGATCACCGTATAAAAGTGAAGATCCATGCCTGTATCTGGGGAGGCACAGGCCAAGAGGACAGCTGCAGCCAGAAAAGCTCCTGTACAAAGGAATGAGCTGCCATGTTGCTGCCTCCGCTCTTAAGAATGTTCTCTATTGTGGTTGCTGGTCTCTGACTGGAATTTGTTGTGTACATTCTTTGAGTTTGCAAGAATAAAACCCTGAGGGGCCGGCCTGGTGGTGCAGCGGTTAAGTTCTCACGATCTGCTTCGGTGGCCTGGGGTTCGCCAGTTTGGATCCCGGGTGCGGACATGGCACTGCTCGGCAAGCCATGCTGTGGCAGGCGTCCCACATATAAAATAGAGGAAGATGAGCATGGATGTTAGCTCAGGGCCAGTCTTCCTCAGCAAAAAGTGGAGGATTGGTGGCAGATGTTAGCTCAGAGCTAATCTTCCTAAAAAAAAAAAATTATTAAAAAAAAAAGAATAAAACCCCGAATGCAGAGTTACAGGTAAGGGACTGCTCCTAGTTCAAATGCATCAAAGCAAGTGGTTTGCATGGAGAGTATCCTTCTGGAAGGGCGAGGCAAAGAGGGCTTTTGTATGTCTTAGCATGAACACTGCCTCTGACCGGATGGTAAGACATCCCAAGGGCTCTGCTCTAAGTTTTAGCCTTTATTCTTAAGTTTTAGCCTTTATTCTAGCAAGATCACGGTTTGTGAAGCATGGAGAAGAACCACTTTTATACTGGCTGTCTAGAAACAGCCTGGTCTCTTTTTGGGTTTTCCACGGCCATTACTGGGTTGTTGTCTCCTTTTTAGTTTTCTGTGGCCCAGTTCTGAGCTAGACCTGAATCAGAATATGAAAGTTCACTTTTTTCTCCACCAGGTCATCATGTATTTATGAATTAAAAGCCCATCTGCATAACTGAGGCTGTTGGTAATGATCAAGTGGTTACCACTCGGATGCTTGTGACTTTGAGTTGGGTTGTAGAGCTCCATGGTAGAGGTGTTGAATCTCTCTTCAGAACGTTGTCTTGCCCTGAATTCAACCACTTCCTTTTAAAAAACACACACACACATATTTGAGAGATTTTCATACAATAAACTGGCCATTTAAAGATTCAAAATGCAGAACATTTCATCACCCCTGAAAGTTTCTTGTCCCTTGGCAGTCCATCCCTTCCTCCACCCCAGCCTCAGACAATCTCTGATATGCTTTCTGTCACTATAGATGAGTTTGCATTTTTCTGAAATTCTATATAAATGGAAACATGCATTATGTACCCCTTTAAGGAGGAGGGGAGGAAGTCTGTGTTATCTTATTCAGCATGATGTTTTTGAGGTTCATCCATGTTGTAGCATGCGTCAGTGTTTTCTTGCTTTTTATTGCTGAGTAGTATTGCATCGTGTGGATATACCACATTTTATTTATTCATTTACTTGTTGATGGATATTGGGTTGTTTCTACTTTTTGGCTTCCACAAATAAAGCTGCTATGACTGTTTGAGTACAAGATTTGTATGAACAAATGTTTTCATTTCTCTTGTGTAAATACCTAGGAGTGGAATGGCTGGATCACCTGTTAGGTGCATGTTTTACTTTATAAGAAACTGCCAAACAGTTTTCCAGAGGGACTGTGCCACTTTGCATTCCCGAAGGCAGTGTATAAGAGTTCCCGTTGCTCCACATCCTCGCCAACTCTTCATATTGTCAGTCTTTTAATTTCAGCCATTCTAGTGGGTAGGTAGTGGTATCTTCTTGTGGTTTTCTGTTTCATTTCTCTGATGACTAATGATGCTGAGCATCTTTTCATGTGTTTATTTGTGATTCCTATCTTTTCTTTGTGAAGTGTCTATTTAAATCTTTTACCCGTTTTTAACATGGGTTGCATGCCTATTATTGAGCTTTAAGAGTTTTCTATATATTCTGGATAAGAATTCTCAATCTTCTTTTGAATTTATAGTAATTTTTTTTTTAAGATTTTATTTTTTCCTTTTTCTCCCCAAAGCTCCCCGGTACATAGTTGTGTATTCTTCGTTGTGGGTCCTTCTAGTTGTGGCATGTGGGACGCTCCCTCAGTGTGGCTTGATGAGCAGTGCCATGTCCGCGCCCAGGATTCGAACCAATGAAACACTGGGCCGCCTGCAGCGGAGCGTGCGAACTTAACCACTCGGCCACGGGGCCAGCCCCTGAATTTATAGTAATTTTTATCTTTGTAGTCAAATAAGAAAGCCTAACCTTCATTTTAGTGTTTAAAACTGAATTCTGTCCCAAACCTATTCTCTCATTCTTCCTCATCTCAGGTAATAGCAGTTCTATCCTTGGAGTCATTCTTGACTCCCCTTTTTCTCTGCCACCCACGTCCAACCCATCAAGAAATTCTGCTGGCTTTACGTTCAAGATAGATTCAGAATCCAACCGCTTCCCAACACGTCTGCCTCTACTTCCCTGTTCCAACCCACCATCATTTACCCTCTGGATTATTGCGAGAGCCTCCCAGCTAATGTCCCTTCATCTACCTGCCTCCCACTTCCTGCCACTGCCCCCACCGCATCTTTTCTCAAAGGTAGCAGCCAGAGTAATCCTGTAAAATGTAAGTCAGACCATGTTACTACTCTGTTCAGAATTTACCACTCACTTCCCAATCATTTACGAAGGCTTATAAAATCCTTGGTGGTTTGGCCTGCTGTAACCTCTCTCCCCTTTTCTCCTCCCACTCTCCTCTCTCCATCCCCCTTGCTCACTCTGTTCCAGCCACTCTAGCCTCCTTGCTGCTCTTCAGACATGCCAGATCTGCCTCAGGTTTTTTGCACTTGCTGCTGTTCCCTCTGCCTGGAATAATTTTCTTCCCCCAAGCATGACTCATTCCCTTTATCTCCTTTTAGTATTTGTTTAATCAATCACCTTCTGCTCAGTGTGTAAGTTTAATTTTGAATCACTTCCCTTTACCCCCGGTTCCAAACACTAAATATAAAAAGAAAATTAAAGATGTAGTTATTCTCAAAAACAAGATAAGCATATCTAGGGAAAAAAGTGGAACAGAAATACAAAGCAAAGATTGACGCTGAAGCCACAGTCCTCTGCGCTGTGAGTCTGAAGTCGGGAGTGGTGCCCCGCTCACTCCGGTGGGGCAGTGGGAACTAAAAGTAGCCCATGGGGGGAGGGGACTGGAGCCAGACTTGTCCCTTAAAACCAGGGTCTGGGCTGGGCTGCTCCAGCTGTGAAAGGAGGTTAAAAACATTCAAGACTTTTATTCTGGGTGAAACCTAGGGCAGTAGGAGGAAACAGTTACAGCCTTGCAGCTCACACTTGGGCCAAGGCCACCTGGAGGTGTGATGACTGAAGTTTACCAGTATCCCTATGTCCTGGGGGTCCTGATCTGTCAATACAAGACCTTTTCCAGGCTTAGGGATCTTGGGAGAAGTAACCAGTGTGGGAGTGGGGGTGCAGAAAAGACCTCCCAAACTGCGCTCCCGCCCCCCCGCCCCCCGCCAACTAACTGACTCCTTGGGTTTGCAAACCAAAATAACAAAGCATCTAAGGAGAATTAACTCCACGAAGATAGCCAACAAAGTCAACAATGAGAAATTAATTTGTTTGAGGTTAAATGAAAATACAGCAGTCTGACAATGGCTTTATAAGGGGTGTTTAGAATTATCAGAGATGAAAGAAGGAATTATAGCTACAAGAAAGAATAAGAAAATATGAAACACAACAGGCAGAAAGGAAATATTAATAGGTAGATGTGAAAAAGAGTAACATACAAAAGTTGGAAATGAAAAATAGGCATTGAAATTTAAATCTTCATAAATGAAACTTCAAACTGGACAAAGATGCAGATAGGATTAGTGAATCAGAAGACACGCTGAAGATTTTACCCAGAATACTGTAGAGGAGGAATAAAAGTATTTTGATGGGGTCATTGGGTGACATGGAGGGCAGACCCAGCTGAGCCTGGAACGCAGATCTGATAGGTGTTATAGAGGAAGAGAGTAAAGGGCGGTAGCAGGTTCAGCGCTATTCAGAGAGCTGAAGGCTAAGAGTTTTCCAGAAGCAATATAAGACATGAATTTTCAGATCGAAAACACACACAGTGCTTTGCTTAATGAGATGAATTAAAATAAACCCGCAAGTCCACCCTCAGACATGAGCAGTGAAATAGCCCAACATAGGGGTAAAGCAAAAGTCTCCAAAACTCCCACAAGAGAGAAGGTAGATGGCCTACAAGGAAGTTACAATTTAAGATGGCCTGTCTTTTTTTTTTTTCTTTCCTGTCTGCAATTCTGCTTCATCTCAAGCCTTAATCCTAAATACTAAGACAGCAGGTTGTTGCTTACGCTCCAGTTAAGGTTTGCTTTTAGGCAGCCACAAACTTAGCCTCATTGAATGGGGACGGGACCTGTGTTTGAGTGGCCACCCTCTGTTACATACTGTATTGGAAGTTGTACAGATTGGGTTGTTTTTTCCCGTGTTTTATAGATGAAGAACCTTTAGGCTCAGAGGGGCCAAATGGCGTGCTCAGGGCCACGGCTGTAGAGAGGAGTTCAGGCTGTGGCCCAGAGCCCAGGCTCTGTCCACCTCTCCTCAGAGTGGTGAACCAGCTAAGCAGACATCTGTAGTGATCTGGAGTCAGTTCTCCAAGCTCAGGTGTAAGTTAAAGATCCCTTGCTGGGGGCTGGCCCCGTGGCCAAGTGGTTAAGTTTGCGCGCTCCGCTTTGGCGGCCCGGGGTTTGCAGGTTTGGATCCTGAGCGCGGACATGGCACTGCTCATCAGGCCATGCTAAGGTGGCATCCCACATGCCACAACTGGAAGGTCCCACAACTAAAAATACACAGCTGCATACCGGGGGGCTTTGGGGAGAAAAAGGAAAAATAAAATCTTTAAAACAAAACAAAAAAGATCCCTTGCTGCAGCTCCTATTGTGGCGGGTGATCTTTTTCTCCGGAGCTGTGCGTCGTCTCCTGACTTCTGGCCGTGGCTCAGCCGCATCCTGATGAAGGAGATGGGGTACCCTCCTGTACCAACAAACAGACTAATCCAATACCTGCTGTACTCCCTACACCACCTCGCAGTGAAAAAAAGAAAAGGGCGATTTCCTGTCTTAACATGTTGCTGGACCAAGTTGGTGCACTCATTGTTTGCTATTATGTATTACTTTTTTCTTGAGGTTCAGAAAATTGATATAGATTGGTAATTTTCTTCCATCCAAGGTCAAACATGTCATTTTTTACATCCTCCTCCTTCAGTGAGACAAGGACCTGAGACCTTTGCAGAGGTAGGAACTGGCAAAACAGGGCTTTGGGGAGAAATATCTGAAAATAGACAGGAGACGTACTAGGAAGGTCACTGATTTATCGAGTGGGTAGAGTGTGCTTGAGATGAGGGTGCTATGGGTGGGTTTATGATGTAGTAAAGGCATCAAGTTTATGCTTTCTTAAGAAATCAGGGGATTGAGATATAAATCAGTAATATATCACATACTTGGGCATTTATGAAGTAGCCTAAGAAATAGTATTTCCCTCTCTGGAGATTTCCTGCCAAATGTGACCATCCTGGATTTGGTATTTTCATTTCCATTGCCACGTCTGTCTTAATTGACCCAGTGTTTGGCTGAATGTATTATGGACGTTTGCATGTTCTTAAATTTGGGCCTTTGGCCTGTGGAGGCAGAGGGTCATGAAGCTCTGTTTGTCCTTGTCCCTAACTGGTGTATGACTCTGCCACCCCCCAGACTGGATCACCCATCACTTCTCGAGTCCGTTATCTAGATCCCTGCCAGCCCTTCTCTTTGTCTCATTGTTATTTCTTTTTTATTTTTAACTCAGGCATAGCCAGATAACTAAGAAGATATTAGAACAGGAACCATTCTTAGCACTTGGATTGGGTAAAACATGTTACTTTCTTTTCGGCAGCAAGACAATAATGGGAGTATATTTGATGTCTGCTGTGGCGGGGTGGTAAAAGGCCCGGGCTCCTAGGCTGCCTAGGTTTAAATTCCAGCTCTGCCACTTCCTTGTGTGTGACCTTGAGCAAATCACTGAACCTCTCTGTCTTGGGTTCCTCATCTATAAAACGAGAATGCTAAGAATACCTCCCTCAAAGATTGTTAGGATCAAATGACCTAACACCTATAAAGCTGGTAAAACAGTTCCTAGAACACAGAAAGCACACAGTAAGTGTTAGCAGCTCTTAGTATTATCACTGATGTTTTAGTGCGAGGCACTGCTCTAGAAGTTTAACGTGTTATCTCTAATCTTTACAACAACTTTATAATGTCAGTATTGGGATCCCTATGTGTGGATAACAAAACTGAGAAGGAAAGGATCCTGTCTGTGCTAGGAGGCGTCGATTGGTCTGTGTGGGCCTAAGGCTCTGCTCATTGCCCTGGAGCATGCTGCGTTCTCTTTTGACAGGCCCTGGGAAGCAACCCTGTCATCTTGACCTAAAGCTTTGGTGCAAAGTCAGAGCTGGGTGCACACTTTAGTCAAGCACACATGACAAGGCAAGCCAAGGCCTGACCAATCCAGCTGGTAAAGGTACAGTGAGCCCCTTTTAGATTCAGACAATTTATCACTTGCATAGACAGCAAAAGGAAGAGTAGACAAAGGTGCCGGCTCCTCACGATCTTTGTCCCACACACCAAAAAAGTACAACGCTGAAACAGAAGGGGCCAGATGACTACGGCATGACTTGTGGGATGCCCTGTTGCTGAGGAGTCAATTCTAGCCTACAAATGAGCGGTTTGATCTTCTACATCTCTCTTCCGAGGGGAGCGGGACAGAAAGCCTCATCTTTATCAGAACCCGGGAGGTAATAAGAAATTGTCTCATGACAGCCTCTCAGGGGAGGCAGGGAGGTGAGTGGGAGATGGCCTTGAAGCACACCTCACGATTCCCCCACTGCCCCCAAGTCCTCTCCTGTTGACTGAGAATCATAGGCATTCAAGCCTTTGCCTGTGTGGTCCATGTGGGTACATGCGAGGGTGGCATGGCTGAGTCGTTCCCCTCTCCCCGCCCGGCTCACAGGCCCACAATCTCTCCTCCTTTGACCTGAAGCGCTTGGGTCCCCTTTTCTGACGTCTCTCCTGATACCAACCAAGGCTAGTGAGCTTTCTAGGAATAAATGTCGAGTTTACTCAACCTTGAAGATAGAGACACACATGGAGTATAGTTTTTTGTATCTGTTATACACACTCGCACCACATGGCCTTACCCTCACTTAGAAACACCATAAATACAGGTTTCTTTGTATGTGAACTAAGAGCCACCTGGTTTCTTTAGCTGGTAGCCTTGAAATTAGACACTACAAAAACCTGTCCATCAGTCTGACACCTAAGAGCTGAGTAGTTGAAGACTCCAGGAGCTTGTCCCCTGCATGCCCCCCTAACCTCGTGCCCCAGAATTTTGGGGGGTGGGGAATGGTAACACAAAGCAAAGGATCTCAATTAAAAAGTCCAGAGGGCCTTTTTGTCATCCATCTGTGGTATCAAATGCCAGTCACTGTACTAAACTTTGAAGGTGCCCTGTTGCTAACGAGTGTGGGTTTAAGGAGTAGCTTTAATAGGATTGTCCAGGGCAGACCCAGCCTGGGTTGTGACCGCCCCAGTCCACTCTTCTTTGAACAGGAACTTTTATAGCAGATGTAATAAAGCATAGGTAGCTTAATGAGGTGAGGAGTAGGCAAGAAACTGTTCTAGCTTGTGCTAATAATTCCTGATATATAGTGGCTGTCTGCAAAGAGCCTGAAGCACAGCTCAGACATTCTCTCATTAATCCTCCCCAAACCCCCATGGGGTAGGCAGGTGGCAGGCATTCCCCTTACTCTCAGGATCAGAGAGAATGGGGCACTTATGCGACTTGCCCAAGGTCATACAGGGTGGCAAAGCCCAGCATATAATTTATTGCTTTAATGTTTGAGCCTGTGGTTTCCTCTCCTCCTTATCCGCCATCCCTGCTATTAGCAGACTATGCAGGAATATTTTAATCAGGTGATCATCATCAGGTGTCCCTTCCTGAAGCGCTCTGGTTTGGAAACTCACCAGGGCAATTACAGAGAAGCAGGGATGAAATAGGGTGAATCTGTAGCCTATGGGTATAGCTAGTGAGTCCTCAAGAAACCCAAGGTGCCCCCCGCCCAGGGTTCTTGCCTGCTGTGGATTTATCATTGGTGTCCTGCTTTCCTGCATTCTTTGTGGTGGGTTTCTTTCTTGATTACGTGGTCTTGGGGATGTTGAATGGGGATAGTTCCATTTCCACCCCACTCTCCTTCCACCCATCCTTCTGTTTTCACTCTGTTCATGGTGGCACTGGCCCCTGGCTAGAGCCCTTTCTCTCTTAGGCTGTACACCCTAATATACCCCCTTATCCTCCAACGTTGGATTCCTAATTTATTAAGTACGTTGGCTTGTGCCAGCTCAGGCAGTGCAGGCGCCCTCCCTCTTTTATGGATGTGGAACTGAACCTCAGGGTTGTGTCCTTTTCATCACACCATGCCCCTGATGGTAATTAGACTTTTGCCCTTCTATTGTTTTTTCTTTTCTAACTTGCTCTTTATTTGCATAACTCTTTAATAACAGTTTTATTGAGGCATAATTCACACATATACAATTCACCTGTAGAGATTGTACAATTCAAGGCTTTTTAGTATATTCACAGAATTATATACTGTCACCACGATCAATTTTAGAACACTTAAATTCATCTCAAAAAGAAACTATGTAACTTTTAGCTCCCACCCCCATCCTCCCATTCCTCCACTCTCCAGCCTTAAGCAACCACCAAGCTACTTTCTGTCTCTACAGATTTCCCTATTCTGGACTTTCATATGAATAGAGTAACATAAGATGTGGACGTTTGTGACTGGCTTTGTTCACTCAGCATAGTGTTCTCAAGATTCACTCGTGTTGTAGTGCGTATCAGTACTCTGTTCCTTTTTATGGCCAAATAATCTTCCCTTGTATGGGTATACCACATTTTGTTTACCTGTTCACCCATTCATGGACATTTGCGTTATTTCTACCTTTTGGTTATTACAAATAATGTTCTTATAGACATTCATGTACAAGTTTTGGTGTGGATGTATGTTTTCGTTTCTCTTGGTTATATGGCTAGGAGTGGAATTGCTGGCTTAGAAGGTAACTATGTTTAATCGTTAGAGGAACTACCTGATTGTTTCCAAAGCAGCTGCACCATTCTGCATTCCCACCAGCAGTGTGTGAGGGCTCTAATCTCTCCACATCCTAGTCAACACTTGTTATTTTCTATCTTGTTGATTACAGCCATCCTAGTGGGTGTGAAGTGGTATCTCATTGTGGTTTTGATTTGCATTTCCTTGATGGCTAATGATGTCGAGCAGTTTTCATGTGCTTATTGGCATTTGCATATCTTCTTTTGGAGAAATATCTATTCAGATCCTTTGCCCATTTGTTAATTGGGTAATTTGTCTTTTTATTATTGGGTTGTAAGAATTCTTTCTACATTCTAGTCCCTTATCAGATATATGATTTGCACATATTTTCTTCCATCCTGTGGGTTGTCTTTTCTCTTTCTTGATGGTGTCCTTTGCAGCACAAAAGTTTTTAATTTTGTTGGAAGTACAGTTGATCTGGTTTTTTCTTTGGTTGCTTGTGCTTTTGGTGTCATGTCTGTTGCCCCACTTCCCGCTTGCCGGGCATGTGGGCCCACCTTGTATCTAATCCTCACGAATACATGCACAGTGCAGAGTCAGCACTGCCCTTCAGATGGAGAAACAAGGCTCGGAGGTTACCTGGCTCTTCCAAGGCCACACAGAAGTTAAGTGGCAGCGCTGGGATCCCCTCCAGCCAGTGGCTCAAAGCCCATGTCCAACATATTGTGACACTAGCACAGTTTGCTTGTGGTATCAGCATAGAATGACAGGCTCTGCTCTTAGGCTGGACACTAAAGTATCTGCTCTTAGCACTATGTTAAGAATACCCTTCTCAGAACAGTTACTTGGTAAATGTTGGATTATTCCTCCCATCTTACTTTCTATGTTTTTCCAATTAAAGAGACTTTCCAAATAAAAATGAACTTAGAATCTTGATTGAGATGTAGTGAATCTACCTCTCAGAGGCCTTCCTTTCTTTGCATTCAGAAAACTACTCAAGAGTACAGCAAGCTGGGCTTATTATATCCATTGGTTCCTTGTAAGAAACTCCTTAAATCTCAGGAGTCATCTTTATTTTATAGAGAACCCCTCACTTGCACTTTATTGTAACATTTGGGGATGTGTTTTTTCGGGCATACGGTGAAAGGATTTTTAGCTTTGTTTTAAGTGTTTTTGTCTGTTTTGTATGTGTTGAAGAAAGGAAATGAAATTATGGTGTCACTTCATAGAGTATTTCTGTGCTCAGGTGGTCCTCTTGGACAAGCTCGAAGTGTTCGGATAACCAGAGCTACACTGCTGTCATCGTTGATTAGAATAGTGTTGTTGAATCCGCCCTGTATGCTGGTGTAAACCTTCTCTTGTGTTTTTCTTGCGGAGCCCTCGCAGCCAGCCTGTGCTTGCGTTGGCAGCCAGCGCACACACGCGGTGCCTGGCTCTCCAGCCTCCAGCGCGTTCGGAGAGCGTTCTCGAGGGTGTGCTCAGCCGTGCTGGACCAGCCCATAGGTGTCATTTTGCACATAAACGTTTCTTAAAACTTTATACCTGGCACTTTTTATGTCATGTTATTGTCATCATTATCTTCTTATGATTACATAATATGCCATAAATTATGCACATTGTTTTGCTTGATTATATAATCGGGGGCGGGGGTGCATTTTTTTTTAGAGATTTTATTTTTCCTTTTTCTCCCAAAGCCCCCCGGTACATAGTTGTGTATTTTAGTTGTGGGTCCTTCTAGTTGTGGCCGGGGCGCATTTTTATAAGTTTTCACGGTTTGGAGAAGGACTTCTTGAAGATTTCATCATATAAAATTACTTCTTTGTTTTGGATTACTTCCTCAGGGTCTATTCTAAAAATGGAATTAGGGGAGAAAGAAAGGCTTAAGGAGCTTGGGCTTTGTTGCTTATTGCTAGACTGATTACCCCCAAATCGAGCCAACTTGTAGTTTGGCCAGGTGTGTTTGCATACACCCTACAGTCTTCCCTTGGTGGGTTTAGCACTGGTTCACTTTGGTGATTTTGCTGTGCGTTAATCAGCAACAGGGTTCATGGTTTTTCTGTTCTTACTATAAACTATTTATATACATCCCTAAACTCTCTGTCGTTTCATTCCTTTCTGTTGTATCTTTATTCTGTTACTGATCATATGGAGAAGTTTTAAGAATACATTGTTCTTTCTGAACCCTTTGTTGACTATATATCTTGTCAGTTGTCCTAAAGGAATTGCCTTTGCTCGTGTTGCCTCGTCTTTTCTCATAATAACTTAGGATAGCCAAACTGAACTTTTCTCTACATTGCTATTCACTTGTCCCAACAGGATTTACTAAATAATTCCTTTATACATCCTTATGTTACTCCTGCTTTGCGTCACAAGATCTTATAAAAATTTAAATGTGTTTTTAGAATTTCGTTTCCACTTTCTTTGGTCCTAGTTTCAGACCAGCATTATGTAGTTTTAATGATTTGTTGGTTTACAGTATTCTTTTTAAATCTAGAAGACTGAGAATTCCACTTTTATCCTTTCCCCTCCAACATATTTCTTCTTAATTTAATAACTCTTTGGTGTGTGTAAGTACCTAATCCTTACCTTTTTATAAGAATAATCAAGTGTCCTTTATTAAGCTGCCTTGCAATTTGAAGTAAAACCCTGTCAGTGGATTTCTGTGTAGAGATCAATACTTGTCGTCTGGTAGCTGGGTGAGTCACTTTAAAAATGAATTTAGAATTCGCTTTTGCTTTAATGTTTTCAGATGCTATTCTCTAGTCTGTTGGATACTTTTAAAAAAAATGAAACATCTCCTTACCTATTTGAAACTGGAAATGGAGGTTCTAAATGAAGGTTTGTAAAGTCAGACGTGAGATGTACACAGCGTCATGTTTTTAAGTTTCAACATAATTATCCGGCGAAATGAAAATCCAGGGGATGGGAGATATTCAAGTGAGAAGGTGGGTTTGGAACACTTGCTGCTTTCCCCAGGTCCTGATGGCAACTTCTTGGTTGTTCTTTTGGTACAGAGGAGCCAAATAGGACAGAGCTTATTGTTGGCTTTTCTCTAAAAAGTGACACCCACTACAGGAGACTCCAGCTTAGTGTTCTGAAAACCAGCACCCTCAGGGAAGAAATGCTGGTTTAATCCTCAGGCAATTGCCATTCGGAAGTTTCCAGCAAACAGCTGCAACAGCCAGCTCCTTTTCTGTGTCGGGTGCAATTTCCATCCCCATTGCTATGACAACAGGGGAAAAAAACTGTATTCAGGTACTTCTGGATTCTAGATCCAGAAAAAGGTTTAGGCTGGGTTTGTTCAAAGAGCAAAAGAGAGTTGTCTGTTTCTTTGTACACAGTAAAGAAAAAATAATCCTTATGATTCAGGCGAGATATGGGTGGGGCTGTCCTTTCCTTTCTTTCACATAAATTATATGTCTTGCTTCTAGCCACTACACCTTTTAAGAAAAAGGTCTGGGGCTGTTGTTTCATGTGAAATTCTGTACCACAGTGACACCCTACCCTGGCCGACAGCGGCAAGAGGACAGAAGGAAGGAAGTTTCCCTTTTAAATCCCTAGGAATTTTTCGATGAGATAATATTACAGAGTGAAATATCTCTCCTCCTATTAGTTCAGTGTTTGGCTCCTGTGTAACAGTAACCCACTTAGAAGCAGGCGGCCCTTTTGAAGTTATTTTAAACTTTCAGTGGAGTGTAGAGATATTGTAACCTTGGATAAGAACACCACCAGCCCTGGTTTCAGTTTTGCCCTTTCCGACATGTGGAAAGTGCACCAGTATATCTCAAGGATTTTGTACTGAAAGCTTCTTAAAGAGCTGGTCTTGCTTTCAAAGCTTGGCTTGATGTACCGTACTCAAGGGAACATAGTCTGTTTCTCCAGATATTTAACCTTGTCTGACATAGTCTTGGCTTTGAAGTTCTGGTAGATTCTTTGTCCATTAACAAAACAATGAAACCATGATAGTCAACTTCATTGGGCTCTGAAAAATTTGAAGAAGGACCGTCTTCATATTTCAGTACAAAACCAGATGTTCGATAGCTGCACTGATGATGGGCGGGTATACGCATTGCTTGTTGTTGCTCTTTTGCCCTAGCAGCTCCTTATTCAGATATGTGAGGGCCAGCCCCATGGTATGGTCATTAAGTCCTGTGCACTCTGCTTTCGCACGCAGCCTGGGTTCGTGGTTTCAGATCCTGGGTGCGGACCCACAC
This sequence comes from Equus quagga, assembly GCF_021613505.1. Taxonomy (NCBI): domain Eukaryota; kingdom Metazoa; phylum Chordata; class Mammalia; order Perissodactyla; family Equidae; genus Equus; species Equus quagga. The sequence goes on from NC_060281.1 coordinate 85,639,993, forward strand.
CACTCGTCAAGCCATGCTGTGGCAGTGACTCACATACAAAATAGAGGAAGACTGGCACAAAGTGTTAGCTCAGGGCTAGTCTTCCTCAAGCAAAAAAAAAAGAGGAAGATTGGCAACAGATGTTGGCTCAGAGCAAATCTTTCTCACCAAAAAAAAGAAAAAAGAAATGTTAAGTGGGATGTTCAGGGCCTCTTCTAGAAGTTATAGGATCGGTCTGTGGGAGAAAATTGGGGCTTCTCGAAACAATCACCTTGGTTATTGTGTCTGCCATCTCTGTAACACCCAAATCCACATCATACTCTGGTGCCACCTGGGAGTTATTTTTGGTTGTGGGGGTGGTGAGAGCTGCTGGTTCTTTCTGCACCGTGTCTCCCTGAGTCATCTCTGTGCCGTGTTCTCAGTCATCCCTGCCCGGGTCCTGGATGGCTCCCAGAGCAGCCGTCCCAGACAGAGTCTCCCTCCAAGTGTCCACTGTCCTATACAGGTTGCCTTTGGGGTCTCTCTTTGTACCTGATGGAATGCTTCCCAACAGGACCCATAGAATCTGCTGCAATACCTGGAGGAAGGGACTTCTGTCCAGCAGTGCATTTAAAGTTTTTAATCAAAATAGTGCGTGTATATTTTTATGAAAAGGCAAAGAGTACTTCATGGCTTCTAATAAAAAAGAACATTCCTCTGTTCCACCCTTGCCATCCCTGATTGCTAATTCTCAGAGGCAACTATTTTCATTTATTTAGTGGTTTCTTCTGCTATTCACTTCTGTGAATATTTCTAAATTTCGATGAATCATTTCTAAATAACAAGCATATATTGCTGCTTCCTATTTTTAGTCATGCTATGGAAGATGAAGATTTTCTTCTCTTAACCCCCTCCTCTCCCTTCTCCCCCCACAACATTCGCATACTTCCCATCTCTACATTTTTCCAGTACAGTTGTCGTCTCGTAAAGATGTTTCAGTCAACGATGGACCACATATTCGGATGATGGTCCCGTAAGATTAGTACCGTATAGTGTGTAGTAGGCTATACCGTCTAGGTTTGTGTCAGTATAGTCTATGATGTTCACACAGTGACGAAATCACCTAACAACACATTTCTCAGAATGCATCCCCATCATTAAGCGACACACAGCTATCGAGTTATATCACCACTGTCCTTTAGACCAGAGTTTACATCATTATGGCTGTCACTCTTCTCAGCCAGGCCATATCCTGATTGTGGTTTATAATTCTGGTGTAACTTTTTGGTTCTTTCTGGAGTTAATAAGCGTTCCCCTCTCCCCATTACTTTAGTTTGCTACATAATTATCACATTTAATTCTTTTGTTCAGAACTAGAACACTCTTCTTGGTACTGTCACACCCACTGGGTAATGACTCAGGTTGTTGTTTGTTTGCTTGCTTGTGTGGCTCTCCTGCAGCCTTCATCCTTCTGGTCCCTGGCAGGCTGATTGCATCAGCTGTCATCCTGGGATTTCCGATTGTCATCAATTTCTCTTCTCTGTTGAATTCCCTGTGCCCTGGATCCCATGCCTGCCTCTTCTTGGTTTATCCCCTTGTTTTGTTGGAGCTGACAGCAGCTTCTGAGATCGGACATGGGTGGGAAAATTTGAGGTTTTGCTTTTGAGGAGGAGACATCCTCTGTTCTTCTTCTCCCTCCACTGCCCTTGTAAGGTGCTGTCATGTCCACCTGAGTGAAGGGCAGCACTGTTGTGTTCTCTGCATATAGGAAGTGTTCGTGCCTCTGCATGCCCAGCTGCTGGGGTTCCACAGGCGGGCCAAGAAGGAACAGCCTTTGCTCCTATGCCATTGCCAGTAAATCTTTTTTGCCCTGGGAATGTCTTTGGTGACTTGGTAGTCAACAGCTATAAGAGCAAGGCCTTTTTATGTTCATGCAGTAATGTGATTAAATCCCAACCTATTTGCTGGTCCTTCCCTTAGCCGAGCAGAGACCCAAGTGGCTTACCAAAAACAGAGCGGGAGGCGTGGCAGCAGGCTGAAAGGAGTCCCCCAGCAGTCATTTATTGAGCACCTGTTGGGCACAAGGATCTGGGTGGGATGAAAGGGGACCTCTGAGTAAGACTGCCCTTGCAGAAGCAGGTGCCCATCTTAAAAGGGAGGCTGCAGGAACTGTGGTAAGCACCATATAGAGCATTTGGGAGGTGGAAGCAACTAGCTGTACTGGTGTAGTCAAAAAGCTCCACAGAAGGGGTGACATTGAAGCTCGTCTTGAAGGACCCAGTATTCTAGGTAAAGGCATAAAGTGCAAGCAAACATGACAAGTGTAGAGAAAGTGAAGAAAGTGAGAGGTTTCCCATCGACAGAGCATCTACTGTGTTACTGTGGTCGTGTGTTTTATCTCATTGAATCCTTACAGCAGCCTGTTGAGGCAGATGCCTTTGTCCCTATTTTACAGATGAGAAAATGGAGATTTATAGAAATCAAGTCATCTGCCCAAGGAGATGTGCCTTATAAGAGCCAGGAATGAGGTTTAAAAACACAGGATTGCATGGTTCCAAAGTCCTCATTCTTTCTATCCCAAAACACCCCTTTGAACACAATCAGGAGTAAGAGAGCAAGGGCCACACTTGCTAATAGTGTCGGACCTCCCGATAAAGGACTAACTGGGCATTTCCATCCCTTGACTTAAGCAAGGACACTGAGCGTCCCAAAGTTAATTGTTCCGATAGCACAAGACCAAAGTCATAACCCTGGACGTATTTTCTGTTGTATCGTCACACTTTAATTGTAGCTTGTTAGTTATTTGCATTGTTCTTCTGGGGGCTTCTCCCGGGAGTTTTGCTTGTCCTCTCATTTCAGGCTATTCTTCCCTTTCTCCAGTGTTCTCTGTGCAGTGAGTTTTGTCAAGTTCCGTTCTAGGTTTCCAAGTCTGTTTGAGTTTTTCTTTATGTTTTTCATTACTAGTTCTGTCCGATGTCCCTGAGTTCTTACACAGGATTCAGCCATTTTTAACCTTCTTAAAAGTATTAAGGCAAAAACTTCTTAAATTTCAAACATCTGATCAGGTAAACTCCACACGTCCAAACATTTTAAGAAAATAAACTCAGAAATGCCTGTAAGTTTTAAATGCTTGTGTGCCACATTAAGTTCAGTGTTAAAATGCTTGAACATCTTCATTAATGTGTCCTAAGGTTAATTCTAAATGACTAAGCATTCAGAATGCACACAGGGGGCCGGCCCCATGGCCGAGTGGTTAAGTTCATGTGCTCTGCTTCAGCAGCCCAGGGTTTCGCTGGTTCGGATCCTGGGCGCGGACATGGCACCGCTCATCAGGCCACGCTGAGGCAGCGTCCCACATGCCACAGCCAGAGGCGCTCACAACTGGAAAATACAACTATGTACTGGGGGGCTTTGGGAAGGAAAAAAAAGAAGATTGGCACCAGTTGTTAGCTTAGGTGCCAATCTTTAAGAAAATAAATAAATAAAAGCTTTTAAAAAAAGAAGTGCACACAGGTCTTACATGTAGTCACTGCCTGTATGTCAGTGGTGTCAACCTATATGAATTAACAAGCCTGGTTTTTATGTAACGACTGTCTGGAGCAGTCCTCTGGAAGCAATGTCTAGCTGAATCTTCAGGAAAATGTATGCATTTCATATGTAGGTAGTCCTCATTCTCTGTAGATGATTGTAACCAGAAAAGAACTATGGGATCTCTTTAAAATAGAGGCTAATATGTCTTAGTAAATAGTAGAAAGAAGGGTTTGATTTGGGCTTTATCTTGAAAATGGAAACTGAAAATAATTGTTTTTTAATTTAACAAGTTACATTATAATTTCAGCTTTGTACTGATCTCTGAGAATAAACAAAGAATGAATCCCGTGTGGGCAGTGTTGGGATATTTTCGGGAAATTTGTATGAGAGTACGGATGTGGCATTCTTCTCTTATGTTTGACTTCAACAGCAGGATCGTCTAAAGTTATTTTTCTAAAAATCTTAGAGGACTCTCTCACTTTTTCCAAAGTTCTGTATTAATCCTTTGATCATTTTCCATGGAAGCTCCGTGTGGATTTCTTCTTTAACCTTTCACCAGAGTGTTTGCCATTGGCTTTGCTTGGAACTGTTGTTGACTAGTATGATTTTTATGAACTCCATTATATTCTGCATTGATCGCTGATTTGCAGTTCAGGATTTACAGGATTTACATTTGTAAATTAAAGCTCTGCGGAGACCTAAGGTTTAAAAAACAAAAGGTTTCTTTAACCTTTGCGAAAACCAGCATTTCCTACCCTTTGATTATACGCCCATTTTGTGTTTAATACAATCACACCGTTTCATGGGACACATTTTGAGAAATGCATACACACATGAGAGAATAAACCTAAAGTTGCAGTTCTAGTTTGCAACTTATTTACATGGTCTAGTCACCATATCATCTGATATTCCAATAATTAGCAAGAGGTTGCTGTAAGGATTAGAAAATTAAAATGCATGAACAGACTAACACAGTAGATGCTCAATTAATGAGAAAGCTCTCCCCCTCACTTTCCCTAGACTTTGCGTATATGTTTGCATTTTATACCTTTGCCTAGAATATTCCATCCTTTGAGACAGGTCAGTTCATGAATGAATATGTTCATGATATGGCTACTTGTACCTCCCTATAAAACATTCTGCTGGCCTCATAACTTGGAGCCCTTGGGAATAGAGAACCCCAAGGTGTACATGTTTGGAAACCTGGGGTGGCAGGCATTTCTGGAAGCCAACACTCTGGTCAGGGGCGAGCTGACAGAGGCCTGAATCTTTTCAGCAGATGGGTTGATGAGCCCAGGTACACGTGAAGTGTGGCTGAGATTGAATTCACAGGCTCAGTGGTTTGGGCACCTGGAGGTGTAAACTGGAGTCAGGAACTCAGGAGAGAAGGAACTCGAGTGGAGCTGGGAAGGTGGCAGAGATCGTGAGGTAGATTTTTGATCTCTAAGATGTGATATTGGTGGCCTCTTTGCCCTCCACGGGAAAATTAACAACCCACACCAACCAATTGTACCTACTGGCACTTTAGAAAAATTCCTTTTGGTTTTTAAGTCTTTGATCCCTGTTTAGAAGTCAACACCCTTGACAGGGCCAACATTTTGAGCTGCTCTCAGTAACCCCAGTGTCAGCAGAAGATTTGATAGGTGAGTCTTGATGGAGAATGGGAGGGCTTGACTACGGAGGAGCGAGATAGGGCCCAGCAGAGTGTAGCCTAGGGCTCCTGGCCTGACAAACCTGAGGGGACCGGTGGGTGTGTTTGAGGCTTACATAGTTCAAATTTTTGCATGCCTGAGGATGCGCTCTTGACATGCCTCTCCTGTGGGCTTGTGTTCTGCCCCTCCACAACACAAGCCTCTAGCCTGGTCAGGCCCACTTCCTCCTCACCGTGGCTGCAAAGGGCCAGGCCTGGGCATCTCCTCTGCTTCTACTGCTCTGGGTTCTCATTCCTAAGCCTCTGCCTCCTCCCCCTCTCTCCACATCCTGCCCACCCTCTCAGCCCTCCCCTTCTCTCCAACTGCCCTCGACTGTCCTTTCTCTTCCCACCATAGCCTTTACTCTTTGTGTCATGACTGCTCAGCATTTGAATCATATGTGCTTTAGGTTTATTCTCTCATGTGTGTATGCATTTCTCAAAATGTGTCCCATGAAACGGTGTGATTGTATTAAACACAAAATGGGCGTATAATCAAAGGGTAGGAAATGCTGGTTTTCGCAAAGGTTAAAGAAACCTTTTGTTTTTTAAACCTTAGGTCTCCGCAGAGCTTTAATTTACAAATGTAAATCCTGAATCCATAAGAAGTGTTTCTTAGCATTAGTTACTTGTACAAGAACCTGGTTTTCATCTTGCAGGGCTAGTATTCTGCAGCACAGGTTTCCAGAAGGGCTGTTGTAATTGGCTTAGGCCCTGGAAGGGTGGAAACCACATCATTCTCTACTGTAGCTGAAGGCAGTCATTTCTGAGTAAATTCTTGGAACTTTTTTTTTTTTTAACTTTTTTATTATGGTGAAATTGATAGAAGATTCACCACTTAAACCATTTTAAAGTATACAATTCAGAGGCACTTAATACATTCACAGTGTTGTGCATCCATCACCATCATCTGATTCCAGAACATTTTCCTCACCCCCAAGGGAAACCCTGTACCCAGTAAACAGTTACTCCCCATTTCGCCCAGCAGCCACTAATCTGCTTTCTGTTTCTGTGGATTTGCCTATTCTGGATATTTTGTATCAATGGAATCATTCAATATGTAGCCTTTGTGTCTGGCTTCCTTCTTCAGTAAAGTTTTGATGCAGATACCAGGTCTTAGACCTGCATGATACCTGTACTCGCCCAGCGTAGCTCTTTATTATTGGCCAAACCTTATGTGTGTGTGAGTAACAAAAAGCAACTCTCCATCTGGAAACCTCCAAATCATGTGGCCAGTTTAAAAATATCATGGAATACTGTAGAAACGGGTCAGTGGTGAGGTTGCTGTTGACATGACTTGACCTGGGATTTTGGGAAGCTGACTTGAGCTGGGCTGGGATCCCTTTCCTGGAGGTTAGAGGTGACTGACTTCTGACACGATTGGCTTATCACCCTCGGTTAGCCCCTCTCTAGTCAGAGGTCTGCATTTCAAGCTGCTCAGCATTTAATAACCATCGAACATCCTAGAGTGGGCTGAGGTCTTCAGGGGCAGCTGGAGGGAAACTTGTGCTGTCCGCTGAACTGCAGAACCCTCATGGTCCTTTGGACACACTCTTTGAGCCTAAGGACTTATCCAAAAATTGGATGTTCCAGGGCTTTCCATCTCATGTGTTAGAATTCCCAGGGAGTGGGTTATCCTCACCACTATAAAGACAGCTGCTGGCCACCCCGTGTAGCCCCCTGTGCTCACCTGCCTCATGGGCTTGTGCAACCCTCTTCCATATTGTTTCATTGAATCGCCAAGGATCTCATCTCTGGGTTACACCCTTCACTCCTCCACTCACTGATGCCTCTTGAGTCCAGGCACAGCTCTGCCAGAAACCCGTCTACCTAAAATAACTATTTTCAGTGTGCCACCTTTCTGCCGAAGTACCTGTGGTATTTTCTTGGTGTCCACACTCCTTCCTAATTTTCGAGCTCATCTCTTTCCTTCTCCGTGTCGACTGTGGCCATCCATATGGATCAGGCTGGTCTCCTTCCTCTTACCCCTCAAGCCCTTAGCTCCTCCTTCCGAGGTTTGGAAAGATGGCCTGCCCCCTTCTCCTTTTTCCCCTGACCAGCCTAACTCTTTCTTTGAAGCTCAGCTCAAGGCTTAGCAGTTGCACAAAGCCTGCCGAATCGTTCCAGCAATTCTTGCCGCCTGCACTAAACTCATGTTGCCCTCTAATACGACAGAACTGAGAGCTGGCAGCATTTTTTCCTAGAGACTTTATCACTTAGTCTTTTTGCCCCAATTGGATGCCCAGCTCTTGGAGGAAAAGCCATTAAGGTTAAGCAGATGGAGTGGGAAGGCAGTGGACTGTGACTCTGAAGGCCAGGTCACCTCTGGGTGCGGCCTCTTGCTAGCTGTGTTGTCTTGGAAAAGTTACTTATCTTGAGTTTCTGCTCTCATCTGTAAAATGAGTAGGGGATAATAAGGTAGATGTGTTAGTTTCCTATTTGCTGCTATAACAAGTTACTACACACTCAGTGGCTTAAAGCAACACAAATTTATCTCTTAAAGTTCTGGATGTCAGAAATCAAAACTGGGTCTGCAGGACTGCATTTCTTCTGGAGCCTCTAGAGAGGGTCCCTTTCCTGTCTTTTCCAGCTTCTGGATGCCGGTCACCTGCATTCTTTGGCTCATGGCTCCCTTCTGCATCTTCAAAGCACATCATCCAACCCCTGTTTCCATTGTCACATCTCCTCTCTGTTTCCATGATTTCCTTTTTTCCTTATAAGGATCCTTGTGATTACATTGGGCCCACCCAGGTAGTCCACAATAATCTTCCCATTTCAAACTTAATCACATCTGCAGAGTCTCTTGTGCAGGTAATATATTCACTCACAGATTCTGAGGGTTAGGACACAGATGTCTTTGGGGGCCATTATTCTGTCTCCCACAATGGATTCTTAGGCCTCTTGTGTCTCTAACATCCTGTGAATCGAAAGATTTATTTCTTGCAGTTATTTAAAGAGTTTAGCACTGTGCTAGGCTCGTGAACTTCTTGATAAGTTCTGTTTGTCCACGAGGATTTCCTGTCCTTGGATTGTTATTACAGATAGTAGGGCCTGATACAACTCAGTGATGGAACCGTGAGCACAAACCTTAGGATTGTTCTGTTTTCAGACCTCAACTACTGCACTTTTACTAGTGAAAATTTGACGATGCTCCTCTACCTGTCTTTGATTGTGTGCTTTGCAAATTTTGAAAAAACCTCAAAGAATTTCATCTGTTTCCCGCTAACCAGGGATAGCCTTTAAACAGCCTATTAATTCTATTGGTGATTTTGCCATATGTCTAGTGGTCTCTCCATAAATTCCTGAATGTGTTTCCAGGTCTTCTTGCATAAATTGAGGTAGAAGTGCTGTTAACGTCTAGAAGCCAAATAGTCTTGCATGCTAACCTTGCTGGTCTCATTGGTAATTGCTACTTAATGTTATGGTATTTATTTCCTAGCAATTTAGGTTGGTATTTACATGGCAGTTATGCTATTTTTCTTTCCCTGCATCCCATCGGTTGGTGTCTACCTTGGGTGACCACTATTTACAAAGCTAGTGAAAAAGCATCCATAAAACACATTTATAGTAGCTTTGTTGTTTTCTCTCCAGTGTTCAGTTCACTGTCCTGAAATAGGATTCCCCATGGGTTGAAAAATGTCTCCCTCCCATATAACTTAGTTTTGAGGTTACTTTTGACTGTTGAGCGTCAGAAATTCACAGTGTGAGTCAAGCAGATCTGCAACCTGCGTATTAAAGTTTTCTTTCCGTTTTGTTTCCTAGATGCACCCACTGGGCCTGTGTAATAACAATGACGAAGAGGACTTGTATGAATATGGCTGGGTAGGAGTGGTGAAGCTGGAACAGCCAGAGTTGGACCCGAAACCATGCCTCACTGTCCTGGGCAAGGTAAGCACCGGGCCCTCCGAATTGTTCTGATTCCGATGCGTGTTCTCCACTCACCCATTTCCTCAGTTTTCACATCGTTGGTTACAGGGAACAGCCATGTGGGTGCAGCACTCTTTCCTAGCTGAAGTGATGTGGGTTGAGGACCAAGACGTGTCTTGTAGCAGCCCATTGTGGTGCTTACAAGCTTGGACTGTGATGGAGACTGCCAACCTCAGAGTCGACTCCATCTCTGGTCCACTGTGTGGCCATGGGCAAGTTATTTCTCCTGAAGGAATCTCACTTTCTTGTCTGAGAAATGGGTTGATAATAGAGAGTCACAATACCTTATCTTACACCCTCGGGGCCAGATGTTTCAGAATTCTGAGATTTGAGGAGTTTGGAAAGGTATTAAGGTACACACATTTTACATTAAGTAACCCCCGGGAGATCTGGGGCAGCACTCAATAATCAAACACATTCATATCTGTGTAGCAAACTATGTAGATATTCACATTAAGTGGGATAACTAAGGGCCGGCCCAGTGGTGCAGCGGTTAAGATCGCACGTTCCACTTCTGGGCGGCCCGGGATTCGCTGGTTCGGATCCCGGGTGCAGACATGGCACCACTTAGCAAAACCCATGCTGTGGGATGTGTCCCACATATAAAGTAGAGGAAAATGGGCTTGGATGTTAGCTCAGGGCCAGTCTTCCTCAGCAAAAAGAGGAGGATTGGCAGTAGTTAGCTCAGGGCTAATCTTCCTAAAAAAAAAAAAGAAAAGAAAAGAATAGTGGGTTAACTAAAATCTAAATACCTTCATGTTAGTTCAGGTCAGCTTTGCCTCCAGATGAGTTCAGGTCCATTAAGTTTTGCTGCCAAGTAAGTTATGGAAAAAGTTTTGGGTTTTAGAGCTTTTTTGGTTTCAGAATGGCAGACAGCAATTATGGTCCTGTATTAGAACTTACCTCATGGGATGGTTAGGAGATGAGATGAGATGCAACCGTGTAGCACAGAGTAAGCTCTCAAAAAATGTTTGCTGCCATTGGCTGCTGTCATCCCATTTAAAAGTACTAAAAAAGACTTTGTTTAGCCAAGAGGGTCAGCATTGCCTCTGACTGCAGCATAAGATAGAAATAAATTTATTTTGGAAAGCCATCTGTCAATGATCCTAAAATATAACAGGTAACAGCCTCTTTTAAACTGGATCATTTTGTTATAGGGAAAGGTTTGGAGAAGGTTATTAGAATTTTGGTTGGAGGAAAGGTGGTATCTCCTAAGGATAGTGTTATTGTCTGAATGTTTTTTATATTCTCAGAAGCTACTGTTCTAGATACTTTGGGGAGACAGCTGGGGGGAAAACAGTCTTGGTTCCTGACCTCTCATGGGATATTGGGAGATGCAGGCCAGAGAAGAGGTGGTTCTGATGCAGGCTGCTGGTGAAGGAGCCTTTCCCAGATTTGAAAATAGCCCAGCAGTGTCTCCTGAAAGACTTGTGGCCCAGGAGACCCTCATGGGTCTAATCTGTTTGTGATTTTTGTGTCCCACTTGTCTTCTGAGTATCTTCTGAGACTTGTCGAGTTCTCTTGCTCTTTGATGGGGGGAAAAAAAAACCCCACTGGAGTTATTACCTGTTTGGTTCACAGTTCATGAAGTTGAATCAAGATGTTTTAGGTGGCCCAGGCCCTGATACTTCATCGTTTAAATGGTTGGCCAGAGCTGCTTTATGATGCTAGGAAAGCGGCGACCCCCTTGAGAATATTTTAGTGTTTTCATAGGAGAAATGCCAGCTACATCCAAAGGTTGGGAACAGTGCTTTCCTTGTAGATATTATGTTCCTAATATAATATTTTCTCCTGGACTTAAGCTGCTGCTATGCAGGGCTCAGCAGTTTGGCTAAGTTTGTTTTGCCCCAGTCTGGTGGGGCTCTGCCTTTGCATCTGTTGTGTCTATAAATGGGTTGCAACAGGGCTCCCCGGGATACCCTGTTGTTCTCCCATGGTTTGGTGGTGTTGAAGTCACTCAGAAAACCCAATTGTTTCCTCCACCACCTGGAACAACCCAATAGTGGTTTTACTTGAAGAGCTTTGTATGGTTTGGCCTGTTGGCCTGTGAAGCCATGGGGAATAAAAACCCTAGACATATATTGAATCATTAAGTAGTTCTTGGGTTTATTCGTTCACCAAATATTTATTGAATGCAGGGGCCCAGAAGCTAAGCATGTGGTTCTACCTGCTTGCAAGCAACAGACCCCCCATGTTTCTGTTTGGAAAGGCTGTGTGGCGGCCTGGCAGTATTTACACGTGGTTAGTTACTGAAATTTGGCTTAACACCTGAATAAAATCATTAGCAAAAATGCTTGGGCCAGACAAATCAAGACAGTTTCACGTTTGTTTAAAACCTTGGTTGGTACAGGAGGTGCAATGAGTCAGGCCTGCCTCTCTCTCCCTGCCTCCCTCCCCCCTCCTTTCTCGATACCTCTCTCTTTCTCTCTCATCTTCTTAAAGTGTAGTTCTCAGCTTCAATTTTATTAACTTTGCTAACTGTATTTTCTTTTTTTCTGAGCCCACAAGGGTAGTAGCAAGAGACTAGGGTAAAGAAAACAAAGTGATGCTCACTGGCAGCCCGATCTGCAGACAGCCTGGTTTTCTCTCTTTGCTCTTAGGGGCTGTGGCAAGAAGGAGGCGGACAGTGGAGAGAGGCACGAAAGAAAGAAACTACAGCCAAGTCAACATCGAGGTGGGGGGAGGGACTCCTCTATATAGATGTTGAAACTTGTTCAAAATCATAGAAGGGAGGACTCTGTCAGGCCTTTGGAAAAGCCTGTGGGAGCACAGGGGAGGGCCAGACACAGACCCCTCTCCCTCCCCCGTCACCCACCCACCCACAGAAAGTGCCAGGGGGGTGAAACTTCGAAACAAGAGAGGAATGTCCTAAATTAAAAAAACATAAATGCCTCTCCAGGAGTTCAAATAAAGTTTCATTTTAAAAGCAAAAGACATAAACTCATCACCCTGGTTTATTACTGAGTGCTTTTGAACTCCTCAGAAAGGAACACTATAAACTCAGGGGAGAAAAATGATTTATGATCCCCTCCTTATAATCTTTTTGATTCTGTGGGAGGCAGGGCAGACAGTAGGATCAGCTAGGGAGGCAGAGTTGGGGTGAGGGTGAGCCCCCCCAGGGATATGGCAGGCCAGGGCACCAGGCCAGGCCCTGCCTCACACCAGGCCCGGGGCAAATCTCAGCTTTCTGGGCCTCTCTTTTTCACTTCATGTGAAGAGGTGGATCTGGGCTCCTTGCTCTTCTAAGATTTTGAGCTTCTGTATCATATTTAAAATCTCCCCTTGATATTCTAGTTTGGGGAGATTCTAGTTGTAGCATTGAAAGATGGACTCTGTTACCTGTGACAGTCTAAGTCCTAGGAAATTAGAACAGACTAAAATTGACATTTCTGAGCAGCTTGCTTTTGAAAGTGTCTTAAACCCTCCCCAAAGTGCAGGAGTCTGTGTTTATGCCCCAGGCATTTTAACCCTTCAATTCAAACAACATTTATTAAGAATCTTAGGGGACTGGTAAGAATTTTGAAAGTTGACTTAATACCTTCAGTTCCTATGGCCCATCCACCTCGTGGAGAATCTCATGGCAGAGAACACACAAGATGTGCTGGAGTTTCTAACAAGCCCGTCTGGCTCACATTCCATAAATCTGCACGCCTACACCCCACATTGGAGTGGAGTCTTAGAGAGGGTTTTGAAAGACAAGATGATCAACAGGTTTGGACTTGGCTCTTTCTGGGACTTAGGAGGACCATCTGAGGAAGTTAATGAGAAGAAAAGGGGCCAGCCTGGTGGTGTAGCAGTTAAGTTTGAGCGCTCTACTTCAGTGGGCCAGGGTTCACTGGTTCGGATCCCGGGCATCGACCTACGTACCACTTACCAAGCCATACTGTGGCAAGCGTCCCACATATAAAGTGGAGGAAGATGGGCACGGATGTTAGCTCAGGGCCAATCATCCTCAGCAAAAACCAGGAGGATTGGTGGCAGATGTTAGCTCCGGGCTAATCCTCTTCAAAAAAGAAAAGACAAGGAAGGAAGGGAATTTCAGTTCAGAGAGATCCAGCTTTGGCTGAGTGACCTCAGAAAGGTCACTTCAGTGCTTGAGCCCTTATTCTCCTCATTGGACCTCATGCTGCCTTTGTCATTGTGGTGGGGGTTCTGTGAGATGTTTGTGGAGCACGTAACACAAAGCCTGGCTCATGGTAAATGTGCAGTGAGAGTGTAAAAGCAGCCATCATGTTTTGGGTGCTCGCCAAGCACTAAGAGCTTTATATGCAGCGTCTCTTTTCATCGTCAGACTAACTCTGAGATGGTGTCCAGATTTCCATTTTACAATGAGGAAATCAAGCATCAGAGACATTCTCTACGTAATCTAAGATGCACGGCTCCCAAGTGGCTGAACTGAGATCTCTGATAAAGACTGTTCTGCTCCCTCATCAGTGTTAGTTTCTTCTCCTTGCCTTCTTTTGCCTTCGCCAGTTTTCCTAGATAAAAACTGGATGCTACTCAGGCTTGGTTAGGACTGCTGGTTCCACTTAACAGAAACCCAACTCAAGCTCCATTGAGCAGAAAGGGGAACGTGTTCTGAGGATCTTGGGTGACATCAGGGATGCCATGATGAGAGTGCTGCTGCAGGGCTCAACGCCAGCCTCCCCTCCCCAGGTCTTCTCTTCTGTGCATTTTCTTTATTCCCCTCTCTCTCTTCACCTACTTGGTGGGAGACACAGCACCCCCAATATCCCTGGGCCTGACATTCTTGGTTTCAAGCCTAAAAGATTCCAGAAAAAGGAGTCCATCTTGAATCAGGTGTTCACCTGTAGGTTGGTCAGCTGTGGTCTGGAGCTGGAAACTCACCAGCATGTAGCTTCCTGCCCAGCCGTGTGTGGGGAGTGGAAGGAAGGTCTGCTGTCCAGCAGAAGCCTGGTGTGGGGGCAGCGCTCGGTTACTACGCCCTAAGCAGCCGCCTGCAGTCACCACGTCATGTATGCGATCCTAAGCTGGTGGGTGACACCCTCACTTTATCCCGAGCTGTCCAGAGAGGCTCTAGTTGGAAGGGGCTTCTCTGGCTCATGTGTACTATGAAGAGTCAGCTCCTCTTCTTGCCGTGAACTGAGGACCAGTCCCTGACCCAGACAGTCATTGTTGAGAGTGAGGAGAAGCGATTCCACGTGGCTAGAGGGGTCAGTGGGTTTTACAAAGAGGGGTTATATGAGATAGGGTGAGATGGAGGAATAATCTCCAGGAACAGGGCAGAAAGAAAGGGAGCAAGAAGTTCTTCAAGGGGCATTGCAAGTTGCTGAGGAAGGAAGAGGTTTTCAGATTAAGGAGTTTGGTCTTCATCCCCTAGGAAGCTGAGAGCTACTGAAGGTTTCTGACAAAAATTTGAGTGCCCTAGGATCCGGCTTTGGGAATGTTCGCTTGGCCGTGTTGTCTAGGCTGGTTGGAGAGGGGAGGATCAGGTTACTCTTTGCTGGTGGGTGTTTCCGGGCCCAGACAACAGTTCTTTTAAAGCTTTGATGAGGCTCAAGCCAGTGACATTGCCGATGACACCTCGTGTTGGCCTTTAGATTTCCCCAGTCTCTTCGTCTGCCCTTTTTCTGTTTTTATGTTTAGGCAAATGTGAGATGTAGAGGCAGCATGGCCAACAGCGTGGAAGGGTAGAAAACTGCTCTGCTGCGAGGCAGGAGAGCTGGCCTGTGATCTCAGCTCTTCTGATAAGCAGTGGGAAACCCAGGGATGAGGGGTTGATGGAGAATAAAACCCTTACATCCCCTCCACCAGCCCACGTCCAGCCCTCGGAGTGTCTTGGTAACTTCTTTGCAGAGAATCCTAGTAACCAAAGTGACTGGAAGACAGAAAACAGAGCCAGAGGAATTTTATTTTTTCAGAGTGGTTGGGGGAAGAGGGAGCATATAATGGTTAAGACTTCGGTTTAGACATCACACTAACCTTTTAAACCCCAGTTCCAACCATTTAATCTGTGTGCCCTGGGCCAGTCGCTTAACCCCTCTGCACGTTTCCACCTCCTGAGATGGGAACAGCATCCAAAGAAGATAGTGTGTGCCAAGTGTTGGTCATGGCACAACTGAAAGCAGTAAATAAAGTAGCAACTCTTATTGTCCATGTTCTCCTCCTTTCTGCCTCCCTCCCCTTTATCCTTCTGTTTATTTTAGCACTCAAAGTGCTGTTACCTAAGTAGTCAGATCCGTGGAGACAAAGTAGAAAGGTAGTTGCCAGGGCCAGGGGGAGGGAAATAGAGAGTTAGTGTTTAATGGGCACAAAGTTTCCATTGAGGAAGGTGAAAAAGTTCTGGAGATGGATGGTGGTGATGGTTGCACAACAGTGTGAATGTACTTAATGCCATTGAACCGAACACTTAAAAATGGTTAAAATGGGGGCTGGCCTGGTGGTGCAGCAGTTAAGTTCGTGCGTTCCACTTCTCGGTGGCCTGGGGTTCGCCGGTTCGGATCCTGGGTATGGACATGGCACCATTTGGCAAAAGCCATGCTGTGGTAGGCGTCCCAAGTATAAAGTGGAGGAAGATGGCTATGATGTTAGCTCAGGGCCAGTCTTCCTCAGCAAAAAGAGGAGGATTGGTAGTAGTTAGCTCAGGGCTAATCTTCCTCAAAAAAAAAAAAAAAAGGTTAAAATGGTAAATTTTATGTTATGTATATTTTCCTACAATAAAGAAAAAGTGGTATTACTTAAATCATTTTACAAAATATGGAATTTGATGACAGTAGGTATTAAAAAAATAATAATAAACATTTTTTTCGTAAAGTGATGGAGTGTAGTCCCAATAGAAATGATGACTACTTCTACTGAGTCTTGGTGGAAAGCAAACCCTTCGTCCTATAAGAGGTGTTATAGATGATCCGGGAGTGGTGAGGACAGAGACCAGATCCTCCTCTGCACATGAGTACCCCCTGGAAAATTTGTTACTTATCTTTCAAAGAACAACTCCCAAAATAAAGAATTTGGGTAAAGGAAAAACTTACTATTATTTGTATCCTCTTTTCATGGCACAGTGAAAAACAGGAAAATGCCACTAATTGCAGTCCAAAGATGTTTCAATTTCTTTACCAAATATTAACCAGAACCTCATATGTAACATAATGATAAGCAATGGTTGGCGCTTAAAGGAAGAAAAGGACCTGGGAATAATCCAGAAAGGGGACCATCGCCCCATCATGATGAATGGGTTTTGGTCTAATCTCTCTGAACTGGGGCTTGCTCTTCTGGGCATCGTCTCTCTGGTTTCTCTGGCCAAGGTCAAAGCTGGTAAAATCATGGCATAGGTATTAGTCTACAACAGGGGTTCTCAAAGTGTGGTCAGGGGACCCTTAGGGATCCTCAAGATCCTTCCCACGGAGACCCACAAGATCAGTTCCTTTCATAATAACGCTAAAATGTCTCTTGTCTGTTTCCCCCTCATTCTCACAAGTGTATGCTGGCATTTTCCAGAGGCATCATTTTGTGTGGTGACTTCTTTGCTGTGATGGCTAATGGAATAGGTGCTTATCTGTTCTGTGCTTTAACGATTTCTCAGTTTTGATTCCCAATATGGTGAATATCAATAGATAGAACCCACAGAAACAGAAGTTCTTTGAGGGTTCTTAATTTTTGGGAACGTAAAGGGAGACCAGAGATTTGAGTGCATCAGCCTAGCGCTGTGTCCCCACTGTAAGATCACCTCATAGAGCTTGGCTCAGGGAGAAATCCTGTGATAAAATTAGTGGAAATGAGTAGAAATGAGGGGACAATACAGGAAATAAAGGTGAACATGTTGTCATGAAGTTATTGTGTTCTGCAGTATTGGAGCCAAAAGAGTGTTGGTCCTGAAGTGTTAGTAATTTGACTAAAACCAATGGTTTGCTGTTTTCCACATTTAATAGCAAATAACCAAATGATTAATTTGAAGAATTTAGGTAAAAAACATCTTAATGGTTTTGAGGCTTGCATTGGGATATAACCCTCAGCCCTGCCCTTCTAGAACAGGGCTTAACTGGATGGGCCTTTCCTTGAGGCAGGAACGTGTGGGACTTGGGTAATGCTGCAGACTTGTTTAAGAGGCAGGTAGGTGTGGAGGGGGCGGGGGGTAATCCTTCAGCCTGCCATTCTCCTTTGGGTCTCTGGTCACAGATGTGTGTTTCCTGGGATACCTGAGTGCCCTGCTCTGTAGGGCAAGTCCAGCTTAGCACTTCTGAGTGTGAGAGTCCCAGCTCAAGAGGGATGATGGGGCTGAAATCCTGGGGCCTGGCTTGCTGTGGGGAATGGGAGACGGTAGCTGACTGCATGTAGCAGAGTCTCAGAGGCAGCCGCTCCACATCACAGGCGTTGGCTTCCTCCAGTCAGGGAAGTGAATGTGGTATTTGCCACACACCTGAGCACAGGGTACTGTGATTAGAACTCATCGCTGTGGTATTCTTAGGAGCACCCTGTGCTTGGGACACTTAACTATGTCAGACCTTCCCAGGGCATGTTATCTTACTGTAGTGGTTCTCAGCCGGGGGTATTTTGTCCTCCCCCCGTGCACCTCCCCCCTGGGGAAGTGGGTGGGGGTGGTACTCCTGGCATCTAGTGGGTAGAGGTCAGGGATACTGCTCAACATCCTGCAGTGCACACAGGACAGCCCCCCACAACGAAGAGTGATCTGGCCCCAAATGTCAATAGTGTCGCGATTGAGAAACCCTGTCTTACCATGACATGCAAGTTTTCTCTCCCTAAGAAGACCTTAAGTTCTACTTCTTCCTCCTTCAATCCCTTCTCTGCCCCACTGCCCTGCAGTATAATGACAGGTTCATGGTGGTCTTTGTGGTATGTTCTGTTGAAGTGCGTGATCAGCATTAGAGCACGTTCGTGTTTCCATGTGAGGAGTACAGAGAGCCCAGATCTTGAAGCCATATGGCCTGGGTGCAAAGGATAATCCTACTCTGGGAGTAGCTGGGTAACTTGGGGCTAGTTAGCTTCTCTTTGCCTCCACTTCTCCATATCCCCCTCTGTAAATATAGTTGTGATGATTAAAAAAAATAGTGTACATCAAGTTCTTGGAATGTGTGAATACTCAACAAATATCAGTTCCCTCTTTTTTCTAAACATTCTCCTACCAAGCAGATGGAAGCCGTTTTTGTAAGGTGAGCTGAGGTGGGTTTCTTGTTGGAGAGGAAGTTTGGAAGGCTCTGCAGATTTATTTTAAGGAGCACTTGGGTAAATACCTCCCATATTTAGTTAAAAAGGAAAGCAAGAAAGGAACTTAGTGAAAGAAATCAGATCAGGAGGAAAAGATTGGCATGATATAAATGGAAAAAGGAAAAACTTGGGGAATACCACTTTTCTTCTAAGGTCATGTGTGTAATTTGAAAGTCACAGACTTTTAATTTGGTACTTTTCTTCCACACCTATATCTTCCAGGAACCTCTTGGTTAAAAGTCTATATTAAGCACAATACTTTTTTTTTTATTTTGCTAGATCCGAAACATTTTCAGCTATAAAAGGCTAACTGAAACCTTTAGTTGAAATCCACTGAGAGGCTTAAAGGAATTTTGAAGCTAGAGTGAGTGAATAGAACAAATAATGTGTCTGCCAACCTGAGGAGCACAGGCTGGTGAAGCTTGGCTCGCTACATTCCTTCTGGCCATGTCCTCTCCGATGGAACCAGGCTCTCAATAGAGCAAGGGCCACAAATGAGGCTGTCCTAGGAAACTAGGAATAGTGTGACAGGCCAGCAGAAAAGCCCATCAAAAAGAGCTAATGACCTGTTTACTTTTGAGAGGCCACTTTGCAGTATGAAAGAAGTTAGAACCTAACATGTTGTTATGGTAATGTGCATAGCACCAGTCTCAAGTCGGGTCACCCGAATGTCTCATACCTGGAGACAAGCCCCAAACCCCATCTGCTGTCTGTTCTCAGACAGAGGGGCCTAGCATATGCCTGGCTACATGCATAAATTAACCCAAATAAGCCACAGTGGGCTGTCACATCGAGTGCGGTTGTGGCCATGTTCATGGGTATTTCAGATTTGGGGGGGCTGTCCCGACAGTGATGGCGTGTTGTTGGTTTACTATCTGCCAAGCCCCTGGAAAATCTGCGCACCAGGTTTGACCATTGCCCGTTTCAGAGCACTTGAGTCGCACCTGTGCAGGACAGCGCCACACCCCCAGCCTGGGCAGGCATTCCCACTGGCTGCAGAAGCAGGAGCACTGGGGATGTTGGCGGGATCCTGTCTGCTAGCTAACCTTGGTCACAAGACCATTGCAGACTACAGACAAATGCAATTTCTTTTCTTTATTCTGTCTTTTCCTTTCCAAAATGCACCTTATTTTATTTGGTAAAAGGTACCTTTCTGCTTTGGTGATCTTGTTTTCCAAATCAAACATTGGGCTGTGTGTTCTAACTAATGCTTTTTATGCTCTGAGTTTGAGGCAGTTTAAACAATTCCTTTGGGACACTGAAGTACTTTAAATTCTGCATCCTTTTTGCTAGTTATGTAAATAATAAGAGTTTCAACACATTCCAGTTGTTCTAAGCACTACTGGATAAAATAAAATTCCAGTCAGCCTGAAGAACTTGGGCTAATTCTTGGGATGCATAAAGGCACTGGCCTTCACTATTACACATTAACCTACTGCTGATAGTTTCAAAATGTATCAACTCTTAAATGGACCTCAGAGAAAAGAATGTGGAATATGCAAGGAACTTTTGTTACCTTGGCTTGGTTTTCAGAAATCAAATTTTAAAGTGTTTAGCTTCAAAAGCTTTCTCTTTCATCTATTTATAAACATAGTAGGTTGGCTTTTTCAAATGTTATTTATAGTGTTTTTCCTTTTTTTAATGTTTCAGTTGATAGAATCTTAACATTTTTCATAAGCCTTAATTTTAAAGATATACTCAAAATTTATAGCATTAACTCATTTTACTATTTTTGTAACAAAAACTTTCTGGTCTCTTTGTTTTCTTTTTTGAAGTGTGTAAGCAGTATAATAATTTTTACCACCATTCTTATATTCCTTGTGCCAAGAATAGAGCTTAGTACATATAGCAGGCACTCAGTAAATATTTGTTGCATGAAACAATTAATTGTGGAGAATTTGAAAATAGAAGGGAAAAAGACACCTTTAATTCTACTCTCTTAACACAAGTCCTATCGATTTTGGTTTATTCTCTTCCAGTCTTCTTCCCTGAGCCTGGTTTCTAATGTAATTATTATGAGCTATAAACATCTATTCTGCCTTTTCAAAGTTAGTAATATATCCTAGTCATTTTACCAATTTGCTATTATTTTCATAATCTGTAATTTTAATGTCTTCATAACATGACAGTAGAATATACCAGGATTTAGTTGACCGTTCCTCAGAGTTCAATAATTAGATTGCTTCTGTTTTATTTTTAATCCTTACAAATAAACCAAACTGACATCTTTTTTTATGTAGGGTCGGCTTTTTGGGTGTTTTTCTCTTTGACTTATTCCCATATGGTAATATTCCAGGAGGAGATTGTAGATCAAAGGATATGAACTTTTTCTAATGACTGTTGACGCAAACAATTACAGATTACTTTCTAGGCAAGTTCCCTCAGTTTACCCTGCCACTAATGAAGTAAAAATGAACCATTTTTCACAGATACAATGATGCTAACATTGACCATTATCGTTATTATGTTTCTTTTACTAATATGAAAGGTAAAAATAGTATTTGATTGTTTTCATTTGCATTTCTTTGAATATTAAACTCTAAGCACTTTTCCAACTACTAGTTAAATTTCATCTCTTGGAATTGTCTATTCTGGTCCCTTGCTCATATATGGGTGGCTCTTACTGTAGATTTTTTTACAGTAATGTATTAAATCCTTGTCACTTGGAATCTTTTTTAACTGGCCCTTTTATTTACTTACTTTTGTTTGTTTGTTTAGCTTTTTTGGCATGGAGAAGTTTAAAATTTTTACTTGTCATCATTACTTCTTGATTTTTTCTATTGCTTCTAAACTTAATTTTATTCCCTCCAAGCTTAGAGTCGTTTTTTCCTTTTCTACTTTTTCTTTAATCACTGTTATTCTTTTAATATATTATATCTTTAAATCACTCAAAATTTATTTTGGTATGTAGTATCAGGGAGTGGCTGAGTAGAGTCTCTCTCAGAGTTCTCCCAACACCTTTCAAGTCATTTCCGTCATTTTACATAGCTTCCTCCTTTTAAAAAATAATATATTGCATTCTACTGAATTCTATAGTAGGATCAGATCCTGCATTATCTCCTGTCAAATAATTTCTGTATCCCTTTGTGGCCCAGTACCACACTGTTTTAATTTTTGTTGTTTTAAAAGGTATTTCCAGAGCTAAGTGAAATATGCTTGTGAACACATTTAAAAGAATTCATCGTAAATCGACAAAGCAAATGCCTGCTTGTGCTGTTCTCTAAACCAGGGAGTCCTAATTAATCCTCATCCTCTCCCATCCAGTGCATCGTATCCCTGCGCCAACTCTGTCAGCATGGGCAATTGCTGTCAGAGTCTGCGTCCATTATCATAATTGCCATATTCAAGTTTCACTCCATTCCAGCATGCACACGTAATTTTTGTTAGGAAATGTATACTGGTTGGTTAAAACCAACTACAAAACTGATTTCAACTTCAGGTTGCCTAAGATCGTTTCACCACCAAAACTTACCTACCCATTTCTCTTGTGGAAACGTGCTTTTAGATAGTTGGACTCCGTACAGAAACAGAACAGAAGTGATGGATCAGATTGTTCCCACACGAAGGCTTATTCGTTTTTTGAAGTGTACGGTGGTTTTTAGTGTGTTCATAGAATTGTACCGTCATCACCACGATCATTTTAGTGTTTTAATATTCTTTATGTATTATAGATACAAGTCCCTTATCAGAAAAATGGACATTTTCATCACACCCTTACCCTTCACCAGTCATCTCCTCTTCGTCCTGGACACTTCATATAATTGGAGTCATACAGTATGTGGTCTTTTGTATCTGGTTTCTTTTGCTTAGCATGATGTTTTCAAGGTTCATCCACGTTGCAGCATGTGTCAGTCCTTCATTTCTTTTTATTGCCGAATAATATGCTATTGTATGTTGTTTGTTGCTTGTTTGTTTATTTATCAGTTGATTGACATTTAGATTGTTTCCACTTTTTAGTTATTAAGAATAATGTTCCCGTGAACATTTGTGTACAAGATTTTGTATGGATATAGGTTTTCATTTCTCTTGGGTAAATAACTAAGAGTAGAATTGCTGGGTCATATGGTAACTCTATGTTTAACCTTTTGAGGAACTGCCAGACTGTTTTCCAAAGTGGCCACACATTTGACATTACCATCAGCAGTGTATGATTTCTCCACATCCTAACCAACACTTGTCATTATCTGTCTTTAGAGCCATCGTAGTGGGTATAAACTGGTATCTCATTGTGGTTTTGATTTGCCTTTCCCTGATGGCTAATGATGTTGAGCATCTTTTCATGTGCTTGTTGAAAGTTTATATGTCTTCTTTGGAGAAATATCTATTCAGATCCTTTGCCCATTTTTGAATTGGTAATTTATCTTTTTTGGGGGGGGAGGTAGAGTAAGGAAGATTGTCCCTGAGCTAACATCTGTTGCCAATCTTCCTCTTTTTTGCTTGAGGAAGATTGTCCCTAATTAACACATCTGTGCTAATTTTCCTCTACTTTGTATGTGGGACACCAGCACCCCATGGCTTGATGAGGGATGTGTAGGTCCATACCAATGATCTGAACCTGTGAACCCTGGGCCACCAAAGCGGAGCGTGTGGACTTAACCACTATGCCCCTGGGTCAGCCCCTGTAATTTATCTTTTTATTATTGAGTTGTAAGAGTTCTTTATACATCCTAGATACATGTCCCTCAACAGGTATATGATTTGCAAATGTTTCCTCCCGTTCTGTGTGTTTTCTTTTCACTTTCTTGATGGTGTCCTTTGCAGCACAAAAGGTTTTTTTTAAAGATTTTATTTTTCCTTTTTCTCCCAAAGCCCCCCGGTACATAGTTGTGTATTTTTAGTTGTGGGTCCGTGTAATTGTGGCCTGTGGGATGCCGCCTCAGCATGGCTTGATGAGCAGTGCCATGTCCTTGCCCAGGATTCGAACCGGCGAAACCCTGGGCCGCTGAAGCAGAGTGTGTGAACTTAACCGCTTGGCCACAGGGCCGGCTCCCAGCACAAAAGTTTTAAATTTTGACGAAGTCCAGTTGATCTATTGTTTCTTTGGTTTCTTATGCTTTTGGTGTCATAGCTAAGAAACCATTGGAAGGCTCTTCTTTCACTGAGAGCTGCTAGTTGTCCTTACTGTGGTATTTCACACGGTCATATACTTAAGGCCCTTCTGGGATTTGTAATAAAGAATTTACTCTCTTTCCCTCCAGAAGCTTAAAGTTAACAGAGGGCCAGGGAGCATTAGTCTCTATTGCTCGTTCCTGCCTTGACTTGCCTTCCCAGATCCCTTGATTTCACCTGGGACATCTGAGCCACAGCAGTCTCCACACGTCCTGTGGCAGGAGGACATCACAAGACGTGCCAGCGGTCAGGACTCCTTCAGTTCCAGCTCAGTAGCTCAATGGCTGGGTTAAAAATATGGAAAGACAGCAGAACTACTGCCCAGCCTCCTCCTTTTTTTAGTTAATGATGGTTCTGAGAGAGACTGGCCTGCCACTTCCTAGAATCCCAGCAAATGCCCATGAATGTGGATGCTCCTTCTGACCAGCTTTAGGGACCTGATGCTTATGGGCTTAAGGTTACATCCTGTCAGGTCTAAATAGGGAAGACAAGACAGTCTATCAAAGGAAAGGGGAGAGAGGTGCCGTTTTTGAAATGCTACAGGAAGGATGTAGGAGAGTGACAGCTGTCAGTCAGGCTCCCACCTCTGCTATGCTTTTACTATGTTTGAAAAGATAACAGCGCAAAGGACCCATTTTAAAATATTCAAAATCTGGAAAATGTTTCCAACATAATTTGTCTCTTAAAGGTTTGCCGATGAGCTCCAGATTGAAAATAATTCTCCTAACTGATGCCCAGGCCCTTGTTCTCAGAAGGGGGCGTAGGTGTCTTTGGGGGTGAGGGTCATTGATTAGGATGCTGTGCTCCTAAGAAAAGCACCAACAGGCAGTGCAGGGACCTTCCATCGAGTTCTACCCATAAACCACAGCCTGTCTGGAAGGTCTGACTTTAGGGCACTCAGCCTTGGCAAGTGTGTGTTTCACCAAGCGCCTGGCGGAAACTGGAGCTGACAGACAGGCACACGCGGCCAGGGAGACGATTGTGCAGTGGCTTCACACTTACTAGACCCAAGACTGTTTTCCCGAGTTGTTTTTCATGATGCCAGAAGCACAGAGAAGAGAAAATAATTTTGTTTTGTTTTGTTTTAAACATTGGCGCTGAGCTACCATCTGTTGCCAATCTTTTTTTCCTTCTTCTTCTCCCCAAATCTCCCCAGTACATAGTTGTATATTCTAGTTGTAGGTCCTTCTAGTTCTGCTGTGTGGGACGCCACCTCCGCATGGCCTGATGAGCGGTGCTACGTCTGCACACAGGATCTGAACCGGCGAAACCCAGGGCTGCCAAAGCAGAGCACGCGAACTTAACCCCTCTGCCACAGGGCCAGCCCCGAAAAGAAGTTCTTTTGCAGTTATTTCTGGGTCACTTATATCTGAAATTCATCTAAACTGCAAATACTGTTTGTTGTTTAAGCACCCCATTTTTCCTGTGATACCGTCTTCAGTCCTTTTGCTGATATGATAGTGCAGTTGGCTTTTATATCATGATTTTGCTAAAAAATAAATAAACAAATGCAGTTGGCTGCCACACAGAATTTTTACTTGGCCTGGAAATGGATTGTTCCTTAAAGGTCAAAATAGAATCAGTTTGTTTTGTTTGCAAAAGGATTACATGTAGAATGGCTTTCAACTATCCACACTGCCCTGCAACCCTCTCCCCCAAAAAAGGGACCAATGCAGTATACACACACCCGTCTCCTAAGAAGCGGTTGTATTATATAAAGCTGTATCTCGTACGAGGCTCCCACCCTGTTTATCCCTCTGTGCTGTTGTCTTCTTTGCTTAGGTCAGGCTCCCCTCTATGAATAAGAGAAAATAAGAAAATTGCCTGTTTTAGGCAGTGCAGGTGTGTTTCAGAGATTTAGAGTTAAGAAGTCAAGTAAATATTTTGGCAGCCCAACAAAGGTAAGAAAGGGAGAACGCACCTAATGGGCTTCTCAAATTACAGGCCTGTCCAAACACTGCCCTCCTCAAGAGACGCTGGTCAGGGCCGAAGCCTGCCCTGCTGGGCGGTGGCAGCGAGGCCTGGCTGAGAAGTGGGCTCGCTTTTCTCACTGGTCCTGGCCCTGTGCCCTATCGGATGGACACTGTTGGACTTTGATTCAGTCCCACTCGAGAGAGAAGATACTCATCAGTAAGTGGGAGATCTTTCCTCCTTAACAGATTCTAATCATGTCGCTTCCTCTTCCTTGCTGAAAAAATCCCAGCTAGCTTTTTCTCCCTCTTTTAAATTGGAGACTTGAAGAAACAGGGCACAGTGTCTCAGATAACTTTTTCAGTGTAACTTCATCCATCTCGAGGGTTGGGAGGTGGACAGCTGTGAAAGAGGACCCGGAAGCAGCATGTCGCAGGGCCACTAATCTTTTGGGCTCAGGATCTGGGCATCCGAGTGCAGCCCAGTCTCGGTGACTTCTCTCCGTTGCCTGGTTTAAGAACAGAGACGTCCCAGAGGGAGGGAGCTCTGACCTGCTAGTGGCGTGTCTCTGTTCAAGCTGTGCTTTGTGTCTCTTCTAACAGAAAGGCAGACATAAAAGCTGCCTCTCTTCCTTGCCCTCCCCCAGTGGATCACCTTGGCAGGGCCTCATCCAAGGAGGACAAGCTGGCGGGCAGGGAGGAGGGAGGAGGGTGGCGGCTGCACTGGCGGCTCCTTTGATCACCTCCCTCCCAGTTCCAGGCCCTGCCGCCAACGGGCCAGCTAAAGGCCCAGCTCTACTGATCTGATGAGGTGCTGAATAGGACCCGAGGGGCAATGACGGGAGCAAGAAGAAAGCCTTGGGCATGAAAAGGAAACCCCGTGAACCTGCTCAGCTTCATTGGCCAGATTTTCCTACCAGGGAGCCGCTCAGTTCCTGCCAGCCCCGGCTGCCTGCCCCTCACCCCAGCCCCTCCTGTCTCTGCTTTTCAGACCCTATGTGTGTTTTGTGTTTGAGTCACGGCTGCTCTCCCTGGTTCTCAGGCTGGGAACCCACTGCGCCTGTTTCCATGGTCACTGGGAAGCTCTTAGCGCCATGTGCTTCAAAGGGAACCTTTCCCCTCCAAGCACTCTCTGCTGCCTGCCCCAGGCGGCCGCACAATAAGGCTCCTCCAAGCCAGGCCTCTAACCCTTGCTTGCCAGGAGAAGAACCTTGCCTTTGCCGAGTGAGGCTGTGCAACCTCACAGAAACACCCCCGGCAGAACGTGTGGATGTGCACACAGGGTTGGCCCATGGAAGTGCACACACTATGTATGGCACATGAGTCTCACATGCCCCCTTGTAGATTTGGATGGGATGTAGAGATTATAGGTTGGTGAGAGCGTTTGGGAGCCTTTCTGAAATTGAAGAAAAGAGCAAAGCTTAAGCCCCTTATAGCAAAAGAGATGGCCTCATTTGAGATAAGAGTTGGATTGGGAAAGGCAGTGGGACCCGGAGGCTGTGTGGGACTTTCTCAGCTGCTGTCTTTTGGCCAGCAGTGAATGGAATCGAGGCAGGTGGTGCTGGCTTCCTGTCCCCTGAGCTGAGGTAGTAAGGATAGTATGTGCTCACTCCTCCAGGGCCACAGATGCCTGAGCATTCACCCACTGGGTTTGAAGTTTGGTTTTGCTTGTTTGTTGAATAATGCAGAGGAATGAAGCCTCTCATACCTGACTGGAGAGGAAGAATCAGTGGTTTAATGATCTTGGAGGGCTGCTACACGATGGTGCTGGAATTAAAAGGCAAATGTCCTCTGAAGAGCTTACATCTTAGATGCCAAGCCTGCCCCCCTCTTTCCTAGTCTCTTCAGGACCTGTGCCTGCCACCTAAAGAGCCAAAATAAATCATGTCACCGTTTATTTCTGCATATCAAGTTAGATAAAGAATCTTGGAAGAGTCATCTCAGAATATGGAATGAGGAAGCCATCACTTCCAGAGAGAGCACACACAGGCAGTCAACAAACTCTAGACTCTACAGCTGTGATCCAGTGCTCTGAAACACGTGGGTTTTATGTCTTTTCTTACTCCCCAATGTCAAGCCTGTCTAACTTGGACATAGCTCTTCAAGGCTGAGTGAATGGGTATCATTTTCTTTCTTCGTGTTCTGGGGACAGACCTTAATGGGAAGGGGCATGGGATGGCCTGGGCCTCTTTCACGTCCATGCAGGTGGCGAGTACATTGGTGATGGCTCTTGAATTGAGAGTCTTCAGAAGAAGGTTACTGGTTTTTCATCAGTTACACCAACAACTCTCCTTGTTGGCAGCTTTAATAGAAGGATTAGGGAAGTTGCATGTCTCTCACCACTCAAAATTGATTCTCCACTTCAGTTCTGTTGTTTGTCCAAGTTCTGTGGTTGTGATAATCTAGGTAGCCAATTAATCTGTTTTGTTAACCAAGAAAGTTTACTCACTTGTTGCACTAGGGTTTGTAATTTAAGGTACAGATGTTTGCAGGATGTTAAGTTCACCTGATGTCTCAGAACTACAGCTCTCCAGACACTGCTTTGCCCTGGTTGCCCTGGTTCCTTGATGTTAAGCCAGCAGCTGTGGAGTGTCCACAGTGCTCCCCCGACCCTTCTAGGCACTGCAGGGCCATCATGAGGAGAGAATCGGGATGGACTCCTTCAGGTCTTAGACATCACGTTCTCGTGAACGTCTTTCTGCATCAGTCATGTGATAACAGGGAAGGGTTCACAGAGGAGATGAAACTCAACTTTCAAGAACGGATGGGTTTGGGGTAAGGAAGGGATAGAGGGGGAAATTCCAGGAGTGATGCCAGCAGGAGCAGAAGTAATGCGTGGCATGTCCTAGGGCCAGTCAGAAAGAGCAACTGGACTGGGCCTCATGGTTTTAGCGGTCACAAGATCCTCTTGATAGGGAAGGCATTTCCACTGAGTGTATCGAGAGGTGTGCAAAAGAGGAGGGTGCGGTGGAGGGGAGGGAAGTGGGTTTCCAACAGAAGGAACAGGATGTGCTTAGGCCTAGAAATAGATTGCCCGTTTAGACGTTTCTATGATAGTGCTATTCTATGGCAATTTAAGTAAAAGAGAGGAATAAAACTTAATGTATTAGAGACCTTAAAGTGTAAAATCAAAGAGAATTTTGACATGCATGAACTAAAGTGGTACTTGGTAGAACTTCCCAGTCCACATAAAATCCAGCACGGGTCTAATTTCCCATCTCTGTGGCGCTGACTCCTTTTACCCTGAATCTTCCCTCTCTCTAGATTGTGGTTCAATATATATAAATAGAAGTTACCATTTTAAGCATTTTTAAGTGTACAATTCTGTGGCATTAAGTGTATTTACATTGTTGTGCAACCATCACCCCCATCCATCTCCAGAACTTTTTCCTCTTTTCCAACTGGAACTCTGTACCCATTAAATGCTAACTCCTCATCTCCATCGCCCCAAGCCCCTGGCAGCCACCATTCTACTTTCCATCTATGAACTTGACTACTCTAGGTACCTCATATGAGTGGAATCGTATAATATTTGTCATTTTCTATGCTTTTCACTTAGCATAATGTCTTCAAGTTTCAACCATGTTGTAGCATGTATTAGAATTTCCTTCCTTTTTATGGTTGAATAATATTCTGTTGTATGTATATACCACATTTGTTTATGCATTCATTCAAAGATGGACATTTGGTTTCTTTCCACCTTTTGGCTATCGTGAACAACTATGAACACAAGTATACAAATACCTCTTCAAGACCCTACTTTCAATCCATTTAGGTACCCAGAAGTGGAATTGCTGAATCATATGGTAATTCTATGCTCAATTCTTTGAGGAATCACCATATCATTTTTCACAACAGTTGCACCATTTTACATTCCCACCAGCAAAATGTACAAGGGTTTCAGTTTCTCCACATCTCATCGATACTTCTTGTTTTCTGGGTTTGGGGGTTTTCTTTAAAATTTTATCTTAAGGGGTGTGAGGTGGTTTCTCATTGTGGTTTTGAGTTGTAT
Source organism: Equus quagga (assembly GCF_021613505.1). Classification (NCBI taxonomy): domain Eukaryota; kingdom Metazoa; phylum Chordata; class Mammalia; order Perissodactyla; family Equidae; genus Equus; species Equus quagga. The sequence goes on from NC_060281.1 coordinate 85,669,313, forward strand.
TTTCCTAATGATTGATGATGTTGAGCATCTTTTCATGTGCTTATTGGCTATTTATATATCTGCTTTGGAGAAGGACTGTTCAAGTTCTTTGCTGAATTTTAAATGGAGTTGTTTGGTTTTTTTGTTGTTGAGCTGTAGTTCTTTATACATTCTGTATATTAATCCCTTATCCAATAAATGATTTACAAATATCTTCTCCCATTCCGTGGGTCCCTTTTCAGTCTGTTGATAGTATCCTTTGATTTTTTGGTTTTTTTTAAGATTGGCACCTGAGCTAACATCTGTTGCCAGTCTCTTTTTTTCTTCTTCTTCTTCTCCCCAAAACCAGCCCTCAGTACATAGTTGTATATTTTAGTTGTGGGTCCTTCTAGTTGTGCTATGTGGGACACCGCTTCAGCATAGCCTGATGAGTGGTGCCGTGTCCACGCCCAGGATCTGAACCAGCGAAACCCTGGGCTGCTGAAGCAGAGCGCGCAAACTTAACCATTCGGTCACAGGGCTGGCCCCGTATCCTTTGATTAAAACAGAAGTTCTTAATCTTGATGAAGTCCAATTTCTCTATTTTTTTCTTTCATCGCCTATGCTTTTGATGTCTCCTCTCTTTTCTGTGTTTGCTCCTTAATTCATCTTCACCTAACATCTTTTTACACATAGAAGGTTATACAAACATATATTACTGCTCAGTCTTGGTTTATAATTTACTGTTGTGCTGAAAATTCCAAAAAGGAAGAGAAATCTTGCTTCCTGGGCCAGGCTCTTCGGGACTCAATATGTTAGAAGATGTGCTGTTGTGGATACAAAGAATGATAAGGAACAGCACAGAAGGTGCCCTAGGCTGGCCACAGGGGTCCAGCAAGCTGGCTACACTATTCTGTGGTCAACCTCTTGCAAATGGGGAGCTCCTGTCCGCCTCCATGGCCGGCTGCCACCAGCCCCACGGTGTGAATGGCGAGGAAGTGGGGACTGGCGGCTGGCCGGACTCCAGGATGCAGCCTTTGCTGGCAGAGAACCAAGGCGGAGGGGGAAAAACACTCTTGTGTATGAGAGAAATAATGCTAGCTCCAAAACCTATAATTCCCAAGTTTAAAAAAAAAAAAAAAGATTTTTCAACCAAACTGTGCTTTTATCTTTGGATTTTGAATGGGAGATTGTTCACACAGCTAAGCTGGCTGCAGAAGCCAGGCCAGTTAAAACAATATGCAAGCAGCTCTCCTCCAAGTAACCAAAAACTGTTGGCTCAAAGGAGCCTGAACTGAGGAACCAACCTGCTGGGAGACGTTTTCCAAGTAACTCCAAGCAACGGCCTGAATGTAAATCCTCCTGCTGGGGAATGGCACTTTGGCAAATGAAGACCCTAATTAGGGATGGAAGGGTTTCTATTTTGTTTTTCTTTAATCCTTACCCTGGGGCCTTTGCAGGGCCGCCATGTCTCTGCTTGTGTGCAAAGAAATTTCCAGCTTCTCTTTGTAACAAGATCCTCTTTTGGGAAAGAAGCAACAAGCCGACAATGTGGGCCCACCACAGCCAGGGGACCCTGCCACCAGCCTAACCCAAAACAAAGAGCTTGGTCTGGGCCCAAGAGGCTGGGTCACCTGGATTGGCCGGTCGTTTGAAGTTGTTGGCCAAGTTGGATCTCGTGCTGCCCCCCACCCCATGAGACACTCAAATCCATGCTCAGACTGCAAGTGAAGTCTGTGAAGTCCCGAAGAAGAGGAGTGTGAGCAAAATGCAAAGCAGAAGGGAGAACCGCAGCTCTGAGGCGCCAAGGCCAAGGGCGAATTTGAACCGGGTGGCAGGACCGTCTTAATCTCTTCAGGCTTCCCCATGATTCTTTGTCTGTTTGATCTAGGCAGTAAAGCCGAAGAGCTGTGCTCTTTTTCAAATTGATCACCTCTTAGTTCTCAAAACATCCAGCAGGATCACATGTGTGGAAAACCTGCACGTAGCACTTTTGTTTTGCTCTGGGTACGTCGTCTGCTCACTCGGGTACCCTCAGGGGCTTAGAACTGATGATCTCGCTCATTTCAATTTCTCTTTGGTCCTAGAAAGGCCAATGAGCGGTGCCATCTGGGCCCAAAGTATTGGGCTGTCAGTAAATTACGGAACCAATTTTAGACAATTCTGGATAACTAAAATAAGGAGGAGTGTTATGCCTTTTCAGCCTTTCAGGGTAGTTATTCTTCTCTGAGGCATCCATCATCCTTCACAGGCGGTGTGTGGGAAGGGTGCATGAGAATTTTGTGTGCCTGAGTATTTTATGCACCAGTGAGGGCTATTAACTTATTTGTCATTAAGTTCACTGCTTAATACAAAATGCTTGTGCCTAAATGACTTCGAAAATTTGTGAGGGGAAAATTTTTGAGTCAAATACAGGAAGGATGCTTCACCTGAGCAGCTGCTCCATGCCGAGGCCCGGGCTGGCCTCTGTCCAGATAGAGTCTTTTTTAATATTCACAGCTCCATGAGCCGATTGATGCTCTACTTTAAGATGAATACATTGAGTCTCAGGGGAAGAGACGTGCTTGCAGCTACCACACATGGCACTGTCCAGGCCCCAAGTTAACTGCAGGCCTTCAGATCTTTCTAGGCCACTTCAAATCCTCTTTGCACACCAGTTCTGTCCTTTGAATTAGGAGTTGAGTCTACCGAAGGTGTTCGTTCCATCTCTACGTATGTAAACGGACAGACCGACAGATTCCTAAGCAACAGTCTACCCCCTCATCGGTGCCTGGTGCTGCCAAAGAGCCACCCATTCCTGGTTGTCACGTGCTAGACGGATGTGTTCACTGCATTTATTTCCCAGAAGTCCTCAGCTTGCTCATACTGTCTAAAGTTAGGTTTCAGGGAATCCCAAGATGTTTCTCTTTCAGCTCTATGCTTGTGGTCAGGCCGCTGCAGCTTGTTGGAGAAAAATGGCCCGATCTGTTTGCTGCCTGGCAAAATGATAGAGCAGAGTGTCGCTTCAGTGCTAGTAACTGTCCCTATTCCAGCTTCTCATTCTCGGTTTAATTTTCAGTGGAGCTTGTAGGAACTACTTGAAAGTCATTGGGAAACAGGTAGATCCAGAAATAAAAAGAAAACTGAGTTTTTAGATGCCACATTGATTGTTTTAAAAAGAGAAGACAAAACCTCACCACTATGTCCTTGATTTTTTCTGTGGCTCTTTGGGAAGTGTGGCGCTTAAATGGTAGAATGTGGTAGCAACTTTACTCTTGTTGTTATAGAAAAATCTCTGCCAAGTTACACTCATAGGTAAATCAAACTGAAAGGACTAGGGATCTGATAATTTGCATGTCAACTTGCACTTGTACTTAATGAATAGCTTGGACCATTGCCTGCTAAACTTGTCATGACAGTGGTTCTTGACTCAGATGTCAAGAACTGACTTCTGTCACAGATCTTTAGGTTGCTTATGTAGGCTGTAAACATGATGATACGGAGTAGATTGAACAATACTGGATTTATGGCCATGCTGCTTCACTGCATTAGCGTGAGGAGCTGGGTGGGAGGGCCCAGGGGCCTGGGTTAGAGTGGGCACCATTTGCTAACATAAGCAGCCATGAACATCACAGAATATTGGTGTAGTCTTTCCCAGGACAGCCTGGCATTGTTAAGAATGTTAAAAATATCTCCATGCTCAGAAAAAAACAGTGCAAAAGTCTTAGTAGTCTTAACATTGTTCCTGAAATATCTTTCCCCTGTATTTTTCCTTCTGCCCTGGTCATTTCCATGTTAGCATAAAGTCACAAAGACATCCCAAGTGCTGCTGTGACAACAGTGAGGATCCCAGCCAAAATCTTGCCCCCAGAAAGAGTTGAAAAACGTCACTCTAATTACCACCATTGTTTTTCTTGCTTTTGGATCATGCTCCTCCACCCTTTTTAAATTGCCTTTGTTTTTGTTTTTTTGAACAGGACGATTAATAGTGGTGGCATCTTTGATATCCTTCAGTCGTTGGAAGTCATTGTTGATGCCCTGCATGCCCATAGCCGTTTCCTCAGTAGCAGTAGCCCCTTGGCCTGCTTGAGCTGTAAGGCAAGCTTGGGTGATGTGATTCTTGCTGTATATGTGATCCCTGAGCCTAGGGCAGTTCAGCAGCAGCACTGCACAGAAGCCAGGGTGGGGACAAGAACTTGCACACCATCTTTCCGCAACTCCCTTGTTTGACAGGAAGCAAAGATGCCCTGAGCCCCCAGCTGTGGTGAAAGGATGCACTGACTTGACTCTGACTCCCTTTTGTAGCTCAGTGCAGAAGAACAGGCTCCATCTTTGGAATTCATTTGTACATTCCTTAAGTACCTGCTATATCCCAGGTCGTGTGCTAGACGTTGCTCATACAGTGGTGACTCAAATAGACAGGTCCCCTGCCCTCGTGGGGCTCACAGTCAGTAGAAGGGAGGCAGAGACAACCAGCAAGTACACACATACACGTAACAGACTGACTGCAGATTATGATGCGCGTCACAAGACCAATAACCGGGTGAGAGGGTGAGTCGGGGGGCTCTCAGCGTAGACTGCCTTGAGCTGAGAGACCAGAGTAAAGGTTCCTGGAAGAAAAGAGGGAGACATCTCTGCACCCCTTACCACAGCAGAGCTTGCCTACCTCTGCGCATCTACCAGCTCCGTCATCTGGTCCTCAGCATATCTGCCGTGTGAGATGTGCTCTCTAATTTCCTGTTATTCTTGTCATTTTCTAACCATCAAATGGCACTTGGCAACCGTATAAGTCCTATCTGTTAAGTAAGAAAACAAGGACACTTAAGTCTTGCAGAAAGTTAACTGCTTATTTTAGGTATTGTTAAATATTATCTACTTGACTATTTTGTGACAGCTGCTTTTAAACCCTCTGAAAGTTGTATAATATGCTGCGTGATGTAAAAGGATGTATATGCAAAATCTTTATTCTGATAATTGCTTAAAACTTACCATTTGGTGGGTTTTTTTTTAATGCTTAGTTAACCTAGGAAATCTAAAGTTTAATAGAAAGCGGGGTTTGCTGTATTGCTTTGGGTTAATGTCCTGTCTTCCAGACTTCTTTTCCTCTCCCAGTGGCTTTAAGAAGGGAAGAAGGAAAGGGAAAAACAACACTGATTAAAACTAAAATTGGCTTAGCTGATGAGGGTTGCATCTTATACTCCGAACTAAATAATGTTGCAAGAGGTCGACTGATCGTTACTAAATGCTGCCTCTGGTACTGGCAAAGGTCATTGTCACAGTTCATGCAGAGCTTCCCAGTGCATTGACCCCATGTTCTCATGAAAATCCACAGACCAGACCAACGAAATGTCCCCTCAGTGCATGATAGGTGCGTTTGGGAAGGTGAAGTGCTATTTGATCACCTGAGGAAGATCATAGTGTGCAGACAGCTTGTAATGAGTTAGAGAACTTTCTCTTCAGAAAAAAGTGAATGGGAAAACAAGGCTTTGCTAGGGCAAGGGGTGGGAGCTCTAGCAAATAAAAGGTTATACTAGAACCCACTTCCTTTGTTTGTTCTGCTAAGTAAAGTCTTGCTCACACTGAATAATTATAGTAGGAAAAGCCTGAATGAGGCCGTCCTTTCACTTGTTCAATGAAGGTTAATTTAAGGGACTTAAATTTAAGGGTTAATTTAGTGAGACTTGAGATAAAGCTTGAATTTAGGGATTTTTGCAAATTACCTGTTAGAGGCGATGGAAACAGAAGTGTATTTGTTTCTTAATATGTGAGTGACCTCTTAGTATTTGAGTGATTATTGATTAACCAAGGAGTTTCAAATGAGATGTTTTCATATTCTGATGTAAAGAACTTGCCCCGGCTGAGTGAGTGCTGGCTTATGTTGGTAGCTGTTAGCAGAGCTGGGCTGCTGTATCTCAGAGCATTGTGACCTCGGTTGAATCAACTTCCTGCCCATGCGAAGCTCCCCACTGCATCCCAGGGCTTGTGCCCAGTGGGGCAGTAACACCACCTCGGCAACATGTTTTCATCCAAGAGACTTGAAATGGGAAAGAAAAGTAACACTTACCTAGAAAGAAAGGTGGTCTGATCTCTATATTCTAGATATACTGAGAAAGTAGCCCTTTGCCCCCACAAAATGATCTTTGGGGCATAGCTAGTAAGTGGCAGAGACAGACTTGGCCTGCCTCCAGAGCCCACTCATTAACTTCCATTCCTAAAGGTGGGATGTTGAGCAGGCAGAGATCTGTGGGTTTGCTAAAGGCCAGAGATGTGAGGCATTGGCCACTCCGGGCGCACCTGCACAGTGTTTTAAGTATAAATTAATTGTCAGCACTTCAGTTGGAAGATTTGATATAAAAATCCACATTTCTACCTTCTCTTGAAAAATCGGAAGGTATGGCAACGCTGGGGCCCCATCCCTTCTGGTAAAGGTAGCCTGAGCTGTGTGGAAGCTGCCCCCATCAGACAAGTGTGCACTGTCCAGTCTGCCACAGTCCCTACCACAGACTACAGCAGCATATCCATTGACATCAGTCTTATACCTGGCCCCAGCGGGCAGTTGGGTCTGTGACCTCCATTGTATGACTTTAAACTGCTGAAGAAAGACCATCAAGGTTGCCTGTGGAACATTTAGTGAAACAAGTGTGAACACAGACCAATATTTTCTGACGGTCAAACAATAGATATGAAGAAGGATCCAAGGTGAGTTGGAATAGCAGACTTCTTTTGTGCCTCTGATTTACGTCAAGCACTGTAAGACTAATGTACAGTGATCATATCATTTGTCATCCAAGCTGGGACACTTTTGAGAATGGAAGGGAATGCCATTATTCATTACGGTGGAAAAGCAAGTATAAACCAGGGCTGTCCCGGGCATGCTAGGGACAGGACATATGGCCATCCTAGGCCTATGCAACATGAAAACAGGAAGCTTATATTCCATCACCGAGGATGAGTGAACTAAAGGTTTATAAGAAAGAGTCACACAGTGGCTAGAGAGATGGTTCTGGAAAAACTGGGCAAGGCTTTGCAGAGAAAGGAGGCTTTTAGGTGGGTCCTTGAGCATGAGAAGGGCTTTGAGAGGTAGAGAAGGATCCAGGAGCACAGTTGAGGTAAAGGGAATAACCTATGCAAGAAGGTGTTTGCACACCCTAATTTTCCAGAAATGGGGGAACTGTGTGGCTGGGGTACACAGTGCTTGGAGGCAGACAGTGGGAGACGAGGTAGGCCAGGTAGATTGTGTCCAAACTAAGGTGAGTCTTGAACACTAAGCTTGAGACTTGAATCTGAGAAGGCCAAGAAGATGACTCGGCACATTATGTACAGGATGAACTGGAAAAAGACTGGAGACAGGGAAACTCCTGGAATACAGGGTAGCAGGGATGCAAAGGGAGAGCCTACTTGAGAGTGATCCATTATGGAGGTAGAGTTGAGCAAACTAAATGTGGAGAGGGGACGGGGAAAGGAGAGGAGGGAGGAAGACTTGGGCTTCTGGACTTGCACGATGGCGGTTCCATTAATCTGAGACAAGTAATGTAGGTTTGAGAGAAACATGCTGACTGATTTTGGTTGTGTTGAATTGGAGCCCTGGAATTCAAGAAGGGGGTCAGGACTGGAGATGAAGGTTGGGAAGATGTTAGATAGGAGTGTGTTTTCAAACCAAGAATCTGAATAAGCTTGTCCAGAAAGAAAGTATAGACTAGGAAGAGAAGAAGGGCTGGCACAGGACTTCAAGGAAAACTTGGAATAAGGGATGAGGAGAGGGGAAAGCCAATAAAAGAGACTGAGGAGGAGTTGAGGAGACACATGTGTAAATAGGATATTAGTGTCTGGAAATTTCCAGAGGCAAGCAGTGAGTGAGTGGGACCATGTAAGAGGAGGAAGGGAACCTAAACATATGAGAGGGAAGAGAAGCAGGCTCATAAGCACAAAGCAATGTCAACAGGCTTGTGGAACAGTGTGGAGGACAACCCAGGTTAGGTAGCATGATTTTGTAGTGCATTCATTTAGCACAGGTGTGTTGGTTGGTTTTTGCTACATAACAAACTATCCTGAAACTTAGTATCTTAAGAACAGCAGTCGTTTTCATTAGCTCATGATTCTGTGGGTCAGCTGAGCAGTTCTTCTGGTCTGGGCCAGCTTGGCTGATCTCTGTGGTCTGCTGGTGGCTCTTTGGGGCCTCACTTAGAACAGTTGTGTCCTCTTGACATGTGGTCTCTTATTATCCAGGAGGCTAGCCCAAGCTTCTTAGTATGTTAGTCTCAGGATTCACAGTAGCAAAAGAGGGCAAACCTAACACACAGGCACTTACCAAGCCTCTGCATGCATCATATTTGCTAATGAACCATTGGCCAAAGCAAGTCACATGACCAAACCCATTCATTCAAGAGCTGTCAAAATAAACTCCCCCTCTTTTTTTTTTTTTTTTAATTTAAAAAAGTTTTTCCTTTTTCTCCCCAAAGCCCCCCGGTACATAGTGGTATATTTTTAGTTGTGGGTCCTTCTAGCTGTGGCATGTGGGACGCCGCCCCAGCATGGCCCGACAAGCTGTGCCATATCCGCATCCAGGATCCGAACCAGCAAAACCCTGGGCTGCTGAAGCGGAACGCGTGAACCCAACCACTCGGCCATGGGCTGGCCCCAACTCCACCTCTTGATGGGAGGTGCTGCAAAGTATTGTGGCCATTTTTTTTTCAACCTACCCTGACAGATGTGAATTTCTTGTAACACCTGGCAGGAGGAACTATTTGATTCTTTGGGTCAATCCTGTAACTCTCAATTGAGCCAGAAAGGATTGAAGATCACAGTGGAGCAGTTGAAATCCTGAAGACCCATCTAATTGTGAAGAAGATTGTTTCAGTTCTGCTCCAAATGAAAGCTAAAGGTAGTGCCAGGGAAAACAATGCTGCTCGTTTTCATGACATCACCCTAAAGTGATTACCAAAGATTGAGATCCCCAGTTCAAAACTCAGTGCTCGCAAAGCAGCATTGTCTGCTTGGTAACAATCAACACCTCTTAGTGCCACAGGTCACTTCAAACTAGATCAATATGTAGTAATCATAGTTCCCATTAATTGGTGCCCAAACTATGCCAAGCACTTTACACCCATCAACTACTTGATCCCCTCAACAACTTTATAAAATCCTATCACTGCCCCAGTTCTACAGATGTGAAAACTGACGATCAGATAGAAAGCGACTTGGCCAAGGGTATCTATTTAGGAAGTAAGAGAACCAGGACTGAAAAAACTCCCTCAGGCCACTGGGCTCCCCTGACTGTGGGCAGCAGTAGCAAGCACGCAGAGATACACAACACATGCGTGTGCAACCCTCCCCTCCCATCCTGATCATCCTTACGCTGATGGAAGATTCTCTCGTGCTTACTGACCTGGAATCTACCTGCTTCCCAGAGTCCACGCCAGCTCGGTACTCCTTACCTTTCCCATTCATCCAGATTCACTGAGAGTGGATTTGGTTTAGAATACTGCAACGGTTTTAGATACCAGAAGGAGGTATTATCTTGCTCAGTCTGGATATTTTTAAAACCAAGTTTAGAATGTTCCTGTATTAACTAAAATTAACAGCAGTCACATGGTAAAGTTATTTATGTCATAAAAGTTTTGCTTTTAAGCTTTAAGAGCAATAATGGGAAAAGAATGTTTGTGGATTCTCCCCCACCTTTTTTTTAAAAGTTCTTTATTGAAGTATAATCGACATATAATAAACAGCACATATTTAAAGTGCACAGTTTAAGTTTTGACCTAAACACACACACACACACACACATATGTCCATGCCCATGATATCATCACCACAATCAAGATAATGAACTTCCCTTCACTCCTAAAAGTTCCCTCATACCCCTTTGAAGCTCCTCCCTCCCCTTCCTTTCTATCCCTCGCCAATCCCCAACCACTATCTGCTTTCTCCTACTATAGATTAGTTTGAATTTTAGAGAGTTTTGTTTTGTTTTGTTTTTTGAGGAAGATTAGCCCTGGGCTAGCATCTGCTGCCAATTCTCCTCTTTTTGCTGAGGAAGACTGGCCCTGAGCTAACACCCATGCCCATCTTCCTCTGCTTTATATGTGGGATGCCTACCATGGCATGGCTTGCCAAGCAGTGCCATGTCTGCACCTGGGATCTGAACCGGCGAACCCCGGGCCGCTGAAGCAGAATGTGCGAACTTAACTGCTGCACCACTGGGCCAGCCCCTAAAGAGGTTTTTTTGAGGAAGATTAGCCCTGAGCTAACTACTGCCAATCCTCCTCTTTTTGCTGAGCAAGACTGGCCCTGAGCTGACATCCATGCCCATCTTCCTCTACTTTATACGTGGGACGCCTACCACAGCATGGCTCTTTGCCAAGTTGTGCCATGTCCGCATCCGGGATCCGAACCAGTGAACCCCAGGCCACTGAGAATTGGAACGTGCAAACTTAACCGCTGCGCCACCCGGCCGGCCCCCTAGAGAGTTTTATATGAATGAAATCATATAATATGAACTCTTTAACCTGGCTTCTTTCACTCAGCATAATTACTTTGACATTAATCCATGTTGGTTGTGTGTATCAGTGTTTATTCCTTTTTAAATTTTAAATAAGAAAAGGGAACACTGCTTTTTTTACTCTGAACCTGGGCAAGGACTACTGAAGTTACCTACAAAATTGTACATTAACCAACTAATGCCAGTGATGAGTTAATCAATAACTTCATCTGTTAGCTGTTAACGTGACCCCCAAACCTAACCTCCTCTTGACTGTCAGACCCTGATCCTGGACATACTTTCTCTCGAGGCTAAAACTGAAGTAAGGCTGTGGAGCTTGGGGAACTCAGTGTCTCTGAGTCTTGGGTGGTCCCTGCCCATCGCTCTCTCTCTTCATGATAGCAGAGGCGTGGGGCTCTGTATGTGAATGTGTGACCAGCAGAATAGCAGGGGCCGAGTTCTCTGTGAAAAGTTCTGGCTTCAGTCACCTCTTGTGTTTCATAAAGTTGAGGTATGCAAATGTCCTAGTCCCAGTAGAAGCAAACTTGGTGTATGGGGGAAAATTAGGAGACTTCTGTTGTTGTTTCAAAAGGACTCACTTTAAAATTAACTTTTTTCTAGTGAACTCAATACATTTGAAATCATTTTAATGTACACTTCTTTTCAAAACTCCCATCTCTTTTCTAAGCTAACATCCACCTCTCTGCTGTCAAGTCCATTATACTCAACCTTCTTCCTTTCACAAATCAGTTTTTAAAAATTCTGTGGGGCCTGCCTGGCGGCGTAGGGGTTAAGTTCTCGCGTTCTGCTTCAGCAGCCCAGGGTTCGCCAGTTCAGATCCCGGGCATGGACCTACACACAGCTTATCAAGCCATGCTGTAGCAGGTGTCCCACATATAAAATAGTGGAAGATGGGCACAGATCTTAGCTCAGGGACAATATTCCTCAGCACAAAGAGGAGGATTGGTGGCAGATGTTGGCTCAGGGCTGATCTTCCTCAAAAAAAAATTTTTTTTCCGTAAATGCTTGGCTTCAAATCTTAGTATAGGAATGTTCTAGTAACGATTGCTTAAAATAATACACAAAATATTTATGTTCTTACTAATAGGTGCTGGTTAAATATATCTTTCAGTTATTTTTGGAAAACTAACATTGGATTCCCCTAAGTTTTGATTTTCCCCCCAAAGAAAAACTTGGACAAGACAAAACTTAATGAACTATAGAGAAGTGGGGGGCAGGGTTGACAGGATGCAGTCGGCTCGGAGTTGAACGCCCTCCCCTGCTGCCAGCATACTCTGACCTCGGGAAGTCACTGCATCCTTTGCAAATCTAGGACGTGGGACTAGGTACTCTTTAATCCCATTCCAGGACTGAGAGGCACTTAATTGATTCAGCTAGACCATAGTCGAGGTCACTGTTGCCTAAGAGGCCCAGGCCCGCTTTGTCCCTCTGCATGAGGGTTGTAATGACTCTCAGGTGGGCCTCGCTGGCTTCCGGGGCCAGGAGAAGCAGGCTCAAGCCTATCTTCTGGATTTCGCTCACTGGTCCTTCTAAATGTCCCAGCTGCCTGGAGGATACACAATTTGTCTTGTCTAGCCTCAAAAGGATGCCAGCCAGTCCCCCACGCCTGCCTAACAGTTGTGTGCCTCTTGAGCCAGCGTTGGCATATTCTACCATCATCTGCTTGTTTTGGGGGTCACATAGCACTTGTACTTTTTGCTCTTTCCACTCACCCACAAACCAGACTGCCAAACTACTGGATCATAAAACAAAGCATGAGCACCTGGAGCGTGACCCAGCTCTTTTCCTGTTCTTCTTTTGAGACTTCCCCAACAGGAAAGGCTCTGGTTAATTGATAGAGATTATCCCTGATTCCCTTAATGTAACCTTTTTACTCTTTCCTTTTCCTGGGATTAAGCTGTTCCTTTGCAAGAAGTCCTTTTCTTAATGACACAGTCATGGACCTGTTATTGACCAAAGGAAGTGATCCGGCCCAGCTCCACCTTTCTGTGGTTCGCAGGCCTTTTAGTCTCTTTCATTGTAATGACTTTTAAAGTTATTAACTGGCTTTTTCAATTTTCTGCTATTAAAGGTTATCAAACTATGCTTTAAAACTAATCTCCCTCCTTGAAACAGTAATTGCCCATCTATTTGTTGTTGGATATGAGTGTTCATTTTGAGCAGATGTTTTCATATTTGCTGACTGAGGGTTCCGAGGCAGCATGTCTGCACTGTTGAGATGTGCTGTTCACAGGATGACTAGTTGAGGTCTGACATAAAGTGGAGACACGTGGACCCTGTCAGCAAGCACCTTTCTTCCTCCCTCCCTCTCTCTCTTTTCCTTCATTCAAGCAGTATTTGCTGGGCACGCAGGGTCCCTAGTGTGACTACTGGAGCTTTGTGAGAAGAGGAACTAGACTTTTTAGGACTTTTAGCATATTTTTAGCATACGATTGTACTATCAGGGTAGGTGTTCAATAAATAGGTAAAAAGAAGTCCTGGGAAAGACAGTCACTTAAATTAAGCATTTTGCCTGGAAGCACATAGCCACTGGACTGAACCTTGGGTGGGGGTCAGGGAACCCCTTCCAGAGAAAATAAAATTTCAGCTACTGATCTAAGAATCTCAGTAAGCCATAGGGGCTGCTTGGATGTTGTGTACCAGAAACGAACCTGTGGGCATGCTGACTGCTCCTGAGAGAAAGGCTAGTCGATAATAGTCAGCATTGACATGATGGCCTTATGAGTGGACTGTAATGCACAATCACCAAGCTACCAAGCATTGCCTCTTGTGACCCTCTTCCCTTTGTGATACTTGGTGTGTCCGCAGGGTCTGCAGTCTCAGCCAGAGCCTCACATGCCCAGCTCCTGGCCAGCCTCCCCATCCTCTTCATTAGCGCAGCTTGGTCTCCATGAAGCCCTTCCTGACCAGACCAACCCGTAACACATGTCACCCCCATCCAATTCATCTCTTCTAGACCTGTTTTGAGCATCCTTCAAGGTGGTCTCATAGGCTTCAGCTCTTGGTCCATTGGTTTCTCTTGTTGCTGTAGCTCCATTTCTCGAAGTCAGTGGATTGCAGGCTCTGCACAGGCAAGAACGCGCCGCTTTGCAGCCCAGACAGAGGGACATGGATGGGATTGTGAACCTAGGAGCAGGAAGTGCTATTGCTGCAGCCCCAACACCTGGAAGGGATGCCAAAGGGCATCCTTTTCCTCCAGCTCGTGTCTATTCTTGGCCTGAGGAAGGCCAGCTTGGTGCCTGTTCAGCTTTTCTCCTTCCCCTTCCATCATCACCACCTTTGTGATGACTATTTATTGAGCACCAGGAGCGGAATGCATTTGGAAAAAATGAGTGTAGTGTCAACGTGGTCTGCAGCTTGTTGGCCTATAGAAATGGAATTATAGGGCTTGTTCTTTGAATGAGACACTAAAATATGGCCTTTCTGGGTTTAACTCATATTATGTTTTATAGCCTTACCCATGATCTCAGCTGCTATAGACAGTATCCCCTTTCCATACCTCGAGTCTCTGTCAATAGAATTGCTCCGAGTGGCAAAAGCTGTCATGACTTATTGCAGAGAAGTGGTATTAGTTGGGCAATTGGCACCCAAGTTTTGTGACTTGGTTAACTCAGCTCAGAGTGTGTCTGAATGCTCAATGCAAGAAAGCATGGGTTTTGTGAAGAAAAATGGGACTTAGTTTAAACTTAAATAGTATCCTTGAGATTCTCATCCTTCTTCATTTTTATCATCCTGTTACCATAGAAGACTCATCTGGAACTTGCATTTTATTGCTCCATCCTGCTACAGGGTATAGAGAGGCCTGGACCCAGGGAGCCAGAAGGGCCTTGGCCGTGAACCCCAAAAGCTTGCCCCGTATGGAATAGATAGTTGCTCTTGTGCCGACAGCCCCTCCCCCCAGCATTTATGCCCAGCAGCACTTGCTACCTTCTGGGTTCCAGGTGCTGTGCTAAGGGCTAGTGACCAGAAGATGCCTGTGCCCCTGCGACCTTTGAGTATGAGGGACCCAGGCTTCCGCTTTGGGGGTGTCACTCCCACAGCCAGACATCACAAGAAGTTCGTTTATTGCCTTGAAGCGCAGTCTTCTTTTCAAGGAGGGCTTTCCTTAAGCCTGAGTTAGAATAGCATAAGTGGGTTTCTAGAAACCAAATAGTAGAACTGAGAAAGAAATCTGGAAATTCTAGGAGGAAAGAAACAAGGGATTGATAAATAGGGATTAAGAAGCACACTCCCCCTCCCCCTCTCTCCTCTCATCTCCTTAGGGTCATTTGGTTATACCTAAGAATCAAGCCGGGTAGCTTTTAAACCTACAGAGTCCAGGTCCACTGCTAGCCCAGCGCCCCTCAGTCTCCAGAGAGAGGCCTGCCTCTGTATTTTTAAAAAAGCTCCCCGAGACATTCTAATATGCCGCTGGGCTGACAGCCACTGCCTGTTTTGTGCCATGGCATCAGTTCTTGCCCTAAACTGTGATGTTCCTGTGTGTACAGGATCTCAGCATAGTCACATCAACTTCCAGAACCCTTCAGAAGGTAGAGTCACTATGACCCTTGACTGCCTGACGCTCTGTGTGGGAACTCGGCTATCTTTCCTGGAGAGGAGAGGAATCCTGGATGCAGACAGTCAAGGGGAGAGCCGGGTGCCCAACGGAGACACACAGTATGTGCTGTGTCCAAAGGAGGGAAATCATGCCTAAGTGCTTACCGTGGGCCAGGCATCTTCTCATCTAGTCTCCCAACGGCTGTGAGAATGCGTCCTGTTAGTATTATCCCTGTTGTGCAGGTGAACAAGTGGAGGTGGAGAAAGGTCATCACGTCTGCTCACATCACAGAGGTGGTAAGGAGAGCCAGGATTTCAGCCCAAGCAGTGTGAGGTGACAACTCCTCCCCTGCCCAGCCCCCATGGCGCTGCTAAAAGCAATCTAGGTTGGCCCACCCATTCACCTTCAGGATGTGGTCTTCCTCAAGGCCACCTTGGTTGGGAGTGTCATCAAACTGACTGCACCCAGATAAGAATGACACGGCTGCTGGGTGCCTCGTGACTCTGCTCTTTAGAGAGATTTCGTTCTGTTACTGTCATAAATGATTTTGGTGTGAAGTTGAGAGAGAATGAACCTATATCATTCTTAAATTCTACTAATACAAAGTCACAGATACAAGGCGTCAAGACAGTAAGGTACATGGGGGACCATTCTGAAACAACCTAGGTAGATCCTTAAGAAGCATACTGGGTGAAAGTTGTCCAGTTTGTGAGCTTGCACTGGCTAAAATGGCAATGGATAGAACCCCTTTGAATGAAATAGCCTCTGACAAAACAGTTAGCTTTCAAGCAGCTAACTCTGTGCAAAAGTATAACTTTCCACCCTGCCACCCGTCCTTATGTTGACTGTATGAGCTGCATGACTTTTGTGAAGGGACTTTTAAAGATGAGGGAGTCCAAATGGATTTGGATAAGAGCTATCTGGAATTTCCTTGTGGGACTGGGAAATATAATACTTACCTAAGCTTTTAATGGAAGACTTGGGGTTTCAGCATTCGTGTTTATGTATATGCACACATCTCCATCATGCCTGATTTTGGAAGCCCCCGGGATAACATGAGTATTTCTCTAGCCTAGGATGGTGGAGAGAGGCTGAGGTCAAATGTCAGCTTTCTACTTCGTGACTGTGTGGCGTAACCACTGAGCCTCCAGCTGTAAAATGGGGATCACCACCACCTCGCCTGCAGAGCTGCTGTGCAGTCAGTGCCATTTGAAAGCAGCTTTGCCTGGTACATAATAGGTAGTTTCCCCTCTTGGAGTCTGATGCTTTGGGCCAGTACTGTCCCCAGACCAGGCAAGAAAGGCCCTGCTTCTAAAACCTCTGGCCTCCAGGTGAGGAGTCCCCAGGGAAGCCCCTTCGAAACCATTCCTGGGATCTCTGAATTCCCCAAAGCAACTCTCGACTGGCTTCTAGGACCCTGCTCTTCTCCAGGGCCATCTTCCTAGGGGCAGACTGCCCTGGCAGCACACCCTCTTCCCAAGGAGGGGAGACAAACCTTGGCCTCAAGGCTGAGGTGTCCACTCACATGTGTACAAGCCCCCTGGCAATGCAGGGTGGGCCGGGGTCAGCTTTGTCCACACTGACATGCTCAGACCAGGAACTCCAGGGAGTTAGAGAAAGCTCAGTTGCAATCTGACCTTCCAGGTCTTTATGAAAGTATCTATGTCAAGACAGACGGGGGAGGATATATTTTATTTAATGGTTTGCTAACTCTTTTCCCAAGCCCCACAAATGTTAGGAGCAAGCCTCCTTCGGGCATGCAAAAATTCCTTCACCCAGATTCCCTTCCTCTTAATAAAAATTGAAAAATCATATAATCAAAATAATCCTGTTTTTTCGGTCAGTTTACCACCCGATTAAGGAATTCTCCAGCAGCAGGAGCTCAGCCCTCAGCTCTCAGAGAGGCTGTGCTCCGTCCCTCATGGTGGAAGGGAGGTGTAGGGTCTTCAGACTTTGCAGGCACTGTTGTTCCTTGTTAAGCCCGATTCCGCCACCTAATTAACACTTGTTTATATTAAACAAGTCTTAGGCGCCATATGCAGTGAAGGGGGTGGTCGTTTTTGAAGTTTCTAGTTGCTGACTTTATAAGATTTGGCCTGAAGTGGGACTTCTGGAAACTCAACCCAAGATAGCGGTTAACAAGTTCTTCCAAAGGTTTCTCTTCCAGGCACAGACATCTCATGAAACAACGCAGCTGCGGCCGTTTTCGCAACATCCCTTCACCCAGCAGTGGCGATGGAAGGGAGGGTGTGGACAGGCTTCCTGGGTTTTTGGTGCTCCTTGTCAGGTGTTAAAACAAAGAGGATCATTGTGTTTCTTGGAACTGGTCTAAATGTCTATGTTTAAGATTAAGATCTAGGGAAATGCATTTCCGTTTGACACCCAGTATTTTCTGATTGTGGAAAGGGTACCAACCTGTGCAATGGCGCCGCGACACGGCCGCGGACTCCAGCCTCTTCTGTCGGTTCCTTTAATTAGGAGAAATTAAGTAGGGCTGCTACATATTTTGAGAATAAATAACACTATTTAAACTTAGGCCGCCTTAACCACTAACTTAACCGCTGAATTCTCGCTGCTACATGTCTCCTAAATAGATCAGCATAATCTTAACTAGGACTTAAAATGCATCATCTTCGTTCCGGAGCTCAGAACCAGCAGCCGACGGGAGCCTTTGGAGGCTTAATGACTTTAATTATGGCGAGAAATACCTTCTCCCGGTGGGGAGGGGCGCGGCTGGCCGCTAGTGTCAGAGAACGCCGGATGGGAGCCCGCCCCCAAAGGCCGGCCCCACTGGGTGGGGGGTGGGGGGGGTGGGGAAGCGGAGCGGGGAGGGACCCTGGGGGGCAGGGACCCTGGGGCGGGGAAGGGCGTGGAGAAGCGGGCCGGGGGAAGGGGGAAGAAGCTGGAGGGGTGGAATGGGAGGAGGGACCCTGGGGGGAGGCCGCGGGGCCTCGGAGTTCTGAGCCGTGTTTGTGGCTTCGGTGCTTTGATCTCCTGCCAGGGAAACCTGGAAGGTCAGGCCGGGCTGCAGCCAAGCCCTGGAGCGAGGAGCAAAGAGCCGGTGGAGCGGGCAGGGCTGCGCGCGCCACCCAGCCTCGCCCCCACCCACCCCTGGAAAGTGAGCCCGCCTGGCCGCCAGCCCCCACCCCAGCCCCCTTTACCCCCTCATGGCTGTTTTGTGTGTGTTGATCTCCTTTAAGCAGTAGATTAGAGGCTCCAAGTCCTGAAAGGAAACTAGCCGAACGTTGTATACATTTGGTTTGGTAAAATCATATACGTGGTATGTACTTTAAAAGAAACTAGGTTATTTTTTAAGCTGTGCGCACCCCCCTCCCACCACCCCCGTTCCCCCCGGAGCACAGGTGATTCCCCCTGGCGTCTGTGTTAGGGTCCTTTCCCTCCCACTTCTGACACCCACCCCCTTCTTGGCACCAGGATTTTCTCACCGGGTACCCGTGTGCTCTGGTGTGTGACCTCATTTCCTATGGAATGAAAGGTTTCTGTAGGAAAACGGGCCTTGCAAGCCCCCTTGCCTGGCAAGAGTCCCCTGTCATGCAGTGACTCATGCTTCAGGGAACAGCAGCTGACCAGAATGATCAAGAGCCTGGTGCCTGGGTGGTCACTACTAAGCGAAGAACACGGGGGAGGAGGAAAGGAAAAAGTGAGGAGGAGGGTTTAAAATCCACTTAGTGGTCTCCAGAGGGAGGGGCATAAAGGCACCCAGTGAGCCCCAGCCATTTGCACTCGTGTAGGACCGGCCGAGAGAGGTTGGGCTTCAGGAGTGGCCAGGCTCTGGGACTGGCTGGTCCATTGGTGTTAACAGCCCCTTGCCCCTCCCTGACCGCAGGAGCAGGCCCTGCGGCAGTGGCAACATAAGCAATGAGGCACTGGAGGCTCCGTGCCTCTCATACCCGTGCTTTGGTCTCTCATTGCCCCAAACGAGGCCATTGAGTGTGGCAGTTTGGACTCTGCCACCAGTTCGCCCAGAAAGCCAAGCTCCAGATCCTCACATCAGATGGAGAGGGCAGGCCAGTATCCATATACTTTCCCAGGACAGGCCCCTGTTTGGTGCAGGCCATCTTTCTCCACAGGTTTCAGGGTGAACTCCATCAGTCTTTCAGGCTGAAGAAAAGCCAAGATCCCCTAAGCAGTAATGGGAGCAAACTATAAAAAAAAAATGCATCTTGTGCCATCTGTTCCTGTAGATACGCCCAAGGGTAGTCATTGCTCAGCTTTCCTTCTGTGAGAGTTCTAAAGGGGGCTTGCATTCCTCCCGAGAGTGGAAGGAACAAACATGCCAGTGCACAGGCTTGTCTTCTAAGAGCTTTGACATCAGAGATGTGCTCACACAGAAGCCTGCTAAAGATTCGCAACAAGGCAGAGCCACTCCTAGTGGCTGGGGTCAAGGTTGCTCAGAGACGATCATGCCTGCACGAGAACTGACCACCCATAAAAGGCCCATCAGCAAATGCTACAGCAGAAGATGTGCGTGCAGTTAAGAAGAAACCAAATCCTGAAAATCTGGAGTGCAGAGAATCATGAGTTCAAGAAGATCTAGTAGAGAACGGACCTTTCTCAATTAAGTCTAACGAAACAGGAGATCAGGAGGCCAGGAGTGAGCTGCAGTCTGTGCTTAGAGGAGCACGGGCCAGGGTGTTTGATGCTAACCCCAAGGGCAAAAGCTGATTCTTTTTAGGTTAATCAACAAACATTTCGTGGCCATCTGCCCTGTGCCAGGCCCTTTGCTGGATTCTGGGAATTCAGCAGGAAAGAAGTCTGACACGTTGGCTGTCCTCTAGTGAGGGAAGCACTTTAAGTAAACAATTACAGTGTGATGTCATAAGAGCTGCAATGGTGGAGCAGAATCAGGCCACCGGTGATAGCAGTCTGGCAGGAATAACACCTAAGCCAAATAAGAGTTAGAACAGAAGAGGTGGAAGCCGGCTGGTGTTGAAGAGGTCGTGTGTTCCTCAGCAGGAAGGACGCAGATGGTCAGAGAACTAATAGAAGCTCAGCCTAGTTAGGGGCTGGAGTGTTGAGTTTGCAATAAGCAGTGGGATGGTCACATCTTATCCTAGGAGCAGTGCAGTCATTCAAGGACAGTAGTGCAGATCAGGTCTGTGATTTAGAAAGGTCCTTCTGCTGCTAGGTGGGGACTGCACAGGGGGCAGGTAGGGAACCCTCAGGGAAGAATGTTATTGTGACTCAGGTGAAAAGTCTGGTGTCCCGGACAGGGTGGCAGCAGTAGGGATGGAAAAACAATGGATGGATTTGGAAGATGGAATCAGAAAAACTTGGTAAGCAGCTGAGTATAGGGGTGAGGGTAAAGGGCTGTGGTTTAGCTTGGCTCTTGGAGGGGTTGGCAGGGCACCTTCCTAAGGAGGGAGCCCAGGTTGTAAGGATTGAATGAAGGATAGGCCCATTGTAAGACCCCATCACCCATATCAGCAGGAGATGTCCAGTACAGTGTGCTCTGCTCTAGGATAGCCACAGAAGGAACTTGAGGACCCAAGCTGAAGCAGAATGCTGATGCCAGGTCATGAGAACCAAGTCCTGGGGCTCTGGTGCCATTTCGGATTCTTTACAATCATGGTTTCTGCCACCTTTGGTCACGCTGCTGTATACATGTGCCAGGGGAGAGCCGCAAGTGAACACTTTGTTCAATAAGAAGAGAAGAGACCTCAGCGCCCTCATCCTGCTCCTTCCTAAGCAAGGTCTCTTCCCCCAGGACAGCAGCAAGTGCATAATGACAGACACTTCTAGAAGGTCTTGGCTTGTATCTTTCTTGGGATGCCTGGCACACAGTTGGCCGTCTGAAGTAGTTGTCAAATTGAACCGTATAATCGAATGTTTTCATACTTAGAACTGTCTCCTTTAAATCACGGTGTGTATATTCTTTAGTAATTATTTTCCAGATCGAAGTGTAGATCTCTGGCACATCCCTCAGCCTCCTACCTGTGAGTTAGAGCAAGGGAGTGATTAGGGATGGCTCTTCTCTCACCTTAGCATACCATACTCCAGCAAGCGTTGGGTCCCAGAGCGTCTCCCACGGAAGGGAGGGTGTTGACATGAGTTGCTGCAGAAAGGATTCTGTGTCCAAAAATATTGGAGATGCTGGGTAGGTAAGAGCCTCTGGCACATTAACGTGCTCGGTAACTGTCAGGGGTAACTCTAGAATAGGCAGCATTTCTCAAAGGACACCGACCAAGAAAATCTGTCATCCTCTGATATGTTCTTTGGGAAAAGCTACTATAGGGACATGGGATAACTGATCCCATGTTCATAATTTCTTTCCCATTTGCCCTTGGAATGAGATGCTCAGACTCTTCCTTAGGACACCCCTGGCCTCTTCAGAGAGGTCTGTACCAGCATTGCTGGCAGAACGCACACTCCATGAAGACAGAGGTCTGCCACCGTGCGGCTCACTACTGTAATGATCCTCAGGGCCCAGCACACATAGTAACTGGTTATTTACTACTGTTGAACAAGTAAATTAATAAATGGCACTACAAATAGAATTAAACTCTGTTCCTGCCTACTATGTTAATTTGTTGAGTATGGAGCATGCCCAGGGCAATCTGCTTTATCAGGTTTTATGGGGCACACAGACTGGTCAGTAAGGTCTATCTCCTGGCTCCATTAGATCCCATGGGCAGGTCAGCCCAGCACCCAGGCACAGCATTTACATGTAAGATGTCTATGCCCTTTGACTCATCAGGACCATTTGTAGCTATTTATTTTAAGGATAGATGCCACCAGAATGTGAGTATGAAAATAGAAATACAGCACTGTTTATAATAGAGGAAATGTAGAAATCCCCCATATACCTGTCAGGGGGGCAGTCTTAAGCTCTGATACAACCATATAATCAAATAAGATGTGTAGCTAACAAGAAGAATGAACATTTTTCTGCATCAATGCATATAATATTGTTAAGGGGAAAAATAGAGTACAGAACAGTATATATATCCAATTTATTTATTTGTAAGTATATTTTGATATGGGAATGTATACATATCTATTTTATTCCTGTTAATATATGAGTTAGGAAAAAAAAACAAAAGGATATAAACCGCACTGTTATGTTATAAAGCTGGAATATAGGGGAGTAATTTTTTGCTTTCAATTTCTAAATTATTTTAAAATTTTCATATCAAGCACATATTATCTTTATAAATAGCAAAAACACTAAAGATGGTCCTGTTTGGAGGGAAAATGCATCATAGAAAGTAAGCAGCAGAGGAGAAATCTTTAGAGATATTAAAGCTCAGAGAGGGATAAGAGCTGCTTCGGGCTAAAGAGAAGTACCTATCAGTCTCTTTTTTTTGGAGGAAGATTAGCCCTGAGCTAACTACTGCCAATCCTCCTCTTTTTGCTGAGGAAGACTGGCCCTGAGCTAACATCCATGCCCGTCTTCCTCTACTTTATACCTGGGATGCCCACCACAACATGGCTTTTGCCAAGTTGTGCCATGTCCGCACCCGGGATCCGAACCGGCGAACCCCTGAGGGCCGCTGAGAAGCGAAACGTGCAAACTTAATTGCTGCGCCACCGGGCCAGCCCCTCACCTGTCAGTCTTATGGGAAGGGTTGCACATGAACTTGACCTTGAAGAATCAGTAGGATAAGTATGATCAACTCATTATAGTTCAGCCTAGAACCTCTTTCTGCATGTGAAGTATCATGCAGAGTTACTCTCAACTGACTTCCTTCTCCTAGCCAGTTCACCAACAGGCCACTTTACCCAGAAGTTAAATCTGTTAACAAATTTGTCTTGTATTGTCTGTGCCATCCTATGTTGTCATTACTGCTGATAAATTAAGAGTTTAGTGGGTTTATAAAGAGGGGCATTACAATCCTGTGTCCATTGTATTAAGATTCTTAATAATCTTCATATTCTTTGGCCCTGGGCCTCCATCCTAAGGAAGTCAGAAATGTAAGCCAAGATTTATTCAACATAGCATTAATTAAAATAATAAAAAACGGGAATAGCCCAAATATCAAAAATACATGAGTGAGTATAGTATATGAAGGGATATGTCACAGCCTTATGGATATTTACAAAGAATTTTTAATGACTTATTGGAAGCTTATGATGAGTGCAAAGAAATCCAGCATGCAAAATTATATTCAATGGAGGCAGAAAGTCTGTTTGGAGCCCCCATATATCAGAACTTCCTATAAGAGGTTGAAGATGCATGTCTTCCTATCAGCACTAAGAGTCCAGCTTCCGGGCTGGCCCCGTGGCCGAGTGGTTAAGTTCGCGAGCTCCGCTACAGGCGGCCCAGTGTTTCGTTGGTTCGAATCCTGGGCGCGGACATGACACTGCTCATCAAACCACGCTGAGGCAGCATCCCACATGCCACAACTAGAAGGACCCACAATGAAGAATATACAACTATGTACTGGAGGGCTTTGGGGAGAAAAAGGAAAAAAAAAAAATCTTTAAATAAAAAAAAAAAAGAGTCCAGCTTCCTTGGTTATCCTATGGTCAGGAGTTTAGAACAAAGGAGATTTTTAGCCATCCTTTGGGTTATTTCCAATTAAGGTTATATTCTGTCAGGGTTTTCATACAATAAAGATTAGCCACTGGAGATACCACATCCAGTGCCCGACGAAGAAGCAGATAAACAGGTGAAAAATGGAGGCTGTGCCCAGAGGCCCCAGGGGGTAGGTATGGAGTCAGACCTACCCTCTCACACCAGGGAGAGTGCCAGATCCATTCCTGGTTGGAATTCCAGAATTTAATTGAAACTAAAGCAGGCTCTAGGCTTTAAGTTTTCCCACCCACAAGGTGGTAACAGGACTATTCTCATCAGAATGCCCCATTCCAATCCAGAAATTCAAGACTCAAACATATTGACAGAAGCACTTCCTTAGGGGTAAACCACATCCCCGTTCAGGGAGCAATAACCCAGGAGTATGGTCCCAGGCAGGCTTTCTTTCGTTTAGAATGAACGTTTATTGAATAACCATAGGAGTCTTGTATTGCAGTAAGTGCCAACCACAGTAGGACCCTGTCTTCTGGGGCTTGAAATTTTGTACTTTGCAAAATGTAAGTGTGCAGAGGTTTGTACTTTTGATACTTGCCTCAGTGGTTATGGACATTGTTTAGCCTCGGGTCTTGCAGCCCTGGAAAGGTAGATAAAGGACCACCACAACCTTTTATTCCACGTTCTGCTGCTGGGCTTCTGGTCACCTGCTGGCTGGTTCCAACCTGCCCTGGCCTGATGGAAGCAGCAAAGGTGATGAAGGATGTGAAAATTCCTGTGTGGGTGGGGTCGAGGGGAAGGGCATGCAGAGGTCAGTAAGGCAGAGCCTTTGGCTGCTTCTGGGAGGCCTTGCCGAGACTCCCACCCGTTTTCTGCTGCTCAGACCCTTCTCATGCTTTTCTTTCTGGTCTGGTCTGTGCACAGTTAGGGTAACTGCCCTTTCCAACTGTAGCCCAGTTTACCAGTGACCTTCATCCAGCAACATCCACTAGGCTGCATCTTTCCTTTCTTTGAAACAGCCTCATCTTGAGGGTTTGGGATATTAAGTGTGTGACTTTATCAAGATAGGGTTTCTGGCAATCACAAGACTAGTAATATCCCAACTATGGTTTAGATTTGTTTTGAAATAATATTCGGGCCCAAGCTTGACTAGGTAAAATGGTGAATGGTCAAAGATATGAAGATTGGTTCAAGGATATGCCTTATCAATTTTTTAATTTTAATTTTAATTTTTTTGCTGAGCAAGATTCGCTTTGAGCTAACATCTCTTGCCAGTCTTCTTTTTTGCTTGAGGAAGATTGGCCCTGAGCTAACATCTGTGCCAGTCTTCCTCTATTTTGTGTGTGGGAGCCACCACAGCATGGCTGCTGACAAGTGGTGTAGGTACATGCCCAAGTGCTGCACCCAGGCTGCCGAATTGGAGCACACCAAATTTAACCACTGGGACACGGCGCCAGCCCCACCTCATTAATTTTTAAACTGAAAATGGGGGGCGAGGGGCAAAGTGCGACCAAGTAATGTTCTGTGTTTTTTAATTTGCTTTGGGAGTAGTATAATTAATGTGTTATTTTCTAAATATGGATTATTCGTGGCCTGTTTTAAAAAGGAGCCAGATATTGACAGGTGAGTTCCCAACAGAATCTTGGGTAGACTCCTGTCCTGTCCAGTCCTGGTATGTGCAAGAAATACAACCCTATTTTAATAGCAGCTTACATTAAACGTAATCTTTAAAGTAAGTCTACTGTGAGAATTCTTTTCTTTTTTTTTTTAAGATTTTTTTTTTCCTTTTTCTCCCCAAAGCCCCCCAGTACATAGTTGTGTGTTTTTAGTTGTGGGTCCTTCCAGCTGTGGCACATGGGACACCGCCTCAGCATGGCTTGATGAGTCGTGCCATGTCGGCACCCAGGATTTGAACCAGCGAAACCCTGGGCTGCCAAAGCAGGGCGTGCGAACTTAACCACTCAGCCACAGGGCTGGCCCCAGAATTATCATTTTCTGAAACAGAATATTTGTACTTGTATCCTGTGCATTAGCCTGATGGTGTCTGAAGTCAAGATATAAATGGGATTTAAGCACTGTATTCTTCTTCTTCTTCTTTTTTTTTTTTGAGGAAGACTGGCCCTGAGCTCACATCTGTGCCCATCTTCCTCTATTTTATATGTGGGACGCCCATCACAGCGTGGCTTGCCATGTGGTGCCATGTCCACACCCGGGATCTGAACCAGCCAACCCCAGGCTGCCAAAGTGGAACGTGCGCACTTAACCACTGCGCCACCTGGCCGGCCCTAAGCACTTTATCCTTGACTTGCTCTTTTCAGTATAGAAACCAGGAGACTGCTCAGTCCTCCTAGATTTTGTTAAAAATGTCTTTTTTTAAGTGCTTGTCACGAATGGGTCATGCCTCACCTCCAAATCCTTGTGACTTCCACATTCTTGTGAAGCAGGGAAGCCTGAAACCGAGCAGGCCACGTGTCTGAAGGCGTTGCACACCCCAGATGCTGCAGCCTTTCATCCTGCAGCCATTAGATTCTCCAGGTGCGACAGCTTCAAAGCAGGAGGTGCTGGGGGCTCCCGATCAAGACGGATCTGAACACACATTCCCCTCGGGTGCTGTTTGATGTGCTTGATCATGGAATGAAAGCCAAATAAAGGAACGAGAGGTCCTGTTTATTACCTCGTTTTCGGTGCTGTTCCTCAGGGCCCTTCTACGTCTAGGGAAAGAATTCGTGAGGAAAACTGGGATACCACCAGAGCAGGAGACACAAACACCTACTTACTGTTAACTCTGGGGCCCACAAGCTGTTGGCGTCAGGCAAAGGAGTTTGTGCTTCTGAAGAGCTATATGGAGGAAAGTGATGCCACCTGGCCTAGAGCTTTCTCACTGTGCCGTCATGTCCTCTCTTGCTGGAGGTGGCTGATAGTGCCATTGCAGCTCTTTCTGCATCAGTCTGATCAGTCCCCTGCCTCTCAGTTGAGTGACTGTGAACTAGAAGGGACCCTAATACAGGTGGGGAAACTGAGGCTGAGGCTAAAAGAGATTCAGTGACTTGCCGACCATTGGCAGCTTGTCAGTGACAGAGCCAGGAATAGCTCCCAAGAGTCACTTCTGCCTGCAGGGTGCTGGTGATAAAACAGGGTGGGATGGACAAGCGGCAGAGGAGATTTTAAATACGTCGAATCTCAATTCAACAAGAGAGAAACTCCAGCAGAACAAGGGACAGTACCCAGGGGGTCCGAGCTTGTTAAGTTGCAGAGGACTTTGCCGTACCGCTGAGGATTTCACTGCCCTGCTTGTTTGGTACAAAGTACAGGCAATTGTCTTCTTGTAAAAGCTGTGGGATAAGACTGCCCTCTGGTGGGCTGGTGGAGCCATTGGTCCAGCCACTTTCTCCTCTACTTAAGTTCCGTGTCGCTTCTTATGCTGCATCTGTGTTGAGCGATTATTCCTATTGAAGGAACTCAGATTATTTTATTTGTGAAGGACTGTGGCCCCTAGAGATTTTCTTGACCTCTAAGCACTAGCCATCATTTGCCCATTTATAGGAGGTTTTGTTTTTTTGTTTGTTTTTTTCCCCCCACGTTAGAAGTGTCTTATTCGCCAATAAGATTAGGGTTTCTAAAAGCAAGGGTGATGTCTCCTGTCTTGTTCTTCCATAGCTTCTTCCCTGTTGTCTACTTAGCTGTTCATGAAATCAGAAGGTTCACTGAGATGGAAAGGAATCCCTTCTCCCCCAAAAGAATCCCACCATTTCATTCGTTTGTAAAACATTCTAATCTCATCTCTCTGATCAGTACTTCCCCAAGGGGTTGAATGATCAGAATCCCTCAGAAAACTTTCAGAACTCAGTTTCCTGGGCCTTACTCCAGCCCTGCTGAATCAGTCTCTGTGGTCGGAGCCAGGAAATCTGCTTTATAAACTTCCCAAGTGGTTTTTGAGGTGCAGCCAGGTTTGGCAGCCAACTGCTCTAAATCCACATTTACAATTATTTCTCGTAGCTTTGCCCCATGGCAGCATCTCCAAAAGTCTTCAGCTTATGTGAGTTATTAAAACTGACCGTTTTGAGAGTCCTTTGGAGATATTCAGGATACTAGTCTAACTGCAGTACTGGGTGACATAGGAAGAAAGAAGGGCCACGAGAGAAGGACTGAAAGCATTTGCTTTGTTTGCCAGCGGCTCTGTGTTCACAGCAGAAAATACTGAAACCAGTACATTTCTGCTGACCAGGCAGGTTGTTGATTTGTCATTTATTTTTTTTTTTTAAAGATTTTATTTTTTCCTTTTTCTCCCCAAAGCCCCCCCGGTACACAGTTGTATATTCTTTGTTGTGGGTCCTTCTAGTTGTGGTATGTGGGACGCCGCCTCAGCGTGGTTTGATGAGCAGCGTCATGTCCGCGCCCAGGATTCGAACCAACGAAACACTGGGCCGCCTGCAGCGGAGCGCGCGAACTTAACCACTCGGCCACGGGGCCAGCCCCGATTTGTCATTTATTTTTAAGGTTTAGGCAGATAGGGAGCCATAGGTTAATTTAGAACCCAGTTATTTATTTTCACCCATTGTAACTCTTCTGCTTCTCAGGATAACTGTACAAGGTAGGTGGCGTTGCCCCTTTTTTACAGATGGGAAAGTTGAGGCTTAGCAAAGTTGGTTGCTCAAAGTCACATACATTGGTAACTGTCAGATTCTGCATTCGAATACAGGTCTGATTTCTAAGTCCGGCTTTGGAAAGGTAAGAGGACCAGAGTGCCAATCTGCTCTTTTTTTACTCTGCCAGGCCAAGCGAGCAGTGCAGCGGGGAGCCACGGCAGTCATCTTTGATGTGTCTGAAAACCCAGAAGCTATCGACCAGGTAAAGCCCTCGGGCCACGCCAATGGCTGCAGGCTCTCTGAGAGAAGCACTTCCTTTAGTTAGCTTGGCTTGTCACAGTTGTGTCACCCTCATCTCAGGGCCTTTGCACGTGTCTGCTGACGTTAGATGTCCATGTTTGGACATTATGCGCCAAGGCAGGCATATTGAGAGGGGTTAAGAGCCAGGAAGTTAGGGGTTGGGGGGCATTTTCAAAGATCCTTTTAGGCTTTCCGCCTGCCCAGTCCGCCCTAAAACAAGCATTGTCCTCAGCCCTGCCCTTCTGGGAGCTCCAAGGCTACAGTCCTTGAGGAGCTTGAGGATTTCCAGTGTTTAGCATCCTTTCCCTCCAGCCGTTTTTTCTCTCTCCTGCTTCTTAAAGTGTGTCTTCTGACCAGGACCATCTCTTTTTTCTTAGCTAAATCAGGGCTCGGAAGACCCGCTCAAGAGGCCAGTGGTGTATGTGAAGGGTGCAGATGCCATCAAGCTGATGAACATTGTCAACAAGCAGAAAGTGGCTCGAGCGAGGATTCAGCACCGCCCTCCCCGAGTGAGCCTCCTCCCTGGCCGGCCACGCCCGGCACCTTCTCTGCTGCTGCCTGAGCCTTGATTCCCTTTGGGCTTTTGTTCCTTTCTTCTTTCTGCCTAAAATGCTGATGCACCCCCCGTTCCTGAAGGTTAAGGTCAGATACAAGGCTGGAGGCCAGGGCGAAATTTTACCTGTGTTTTAGAGAGGATTTGAAAAGTGCTCCCAGAAATACAGTCATGTGTCACTTAACAACGGGGACGTGTTCTGAAAAATGCATTGTTAGTTGATTTCGTCATTCTGCAAACATCATAGAATGTACTTACACAAACTTAGGTGGCACAACATCCTACTCACCTAGGCTATATGGCACTAACCTTATGGGACCACTGTCCATGTGCGTCCCATCGTTGACCGGAATATCAACATATGGCACATGACTAGATGATTCATGCCAAGATGTCTCTAGACTCTTCTACCTGCCATCCCCTCTTGTCCTTATTTCTCTTCCGTCCCATCTCCCTCTGAAAGGCTAGCTAAGGAGGACTGAAGGGAAAGAATACCCAGCACTCGGCTTTCCATGTCCCCCTCCTTCCATTTGACCTAGAGGAGAGAAAAAGGCCTGTCCTTCCTTCTTCCCGTGGGGTTAATTGCATTTTTGAACCCCCTACCTTATATTTGAGACTGGAAAAGTTAGCTTTCAGCCGGGATTGAAGTTCATGGCTTCCAGGTTGTTAATGAATAGCGGTTAGGCTTCTCCTAAGTGTGTTGAGGCGACACTGCTGGCCATTAACTCTTGTCTGGCATCCTCTACCCAAACCTCAGGCTGAAGATTCTAGGAATCTGGTACAGGTGCCCCGTACATGGTTTATTTCCTCTTTACAAATACTGGAATATTCACACATAGCATGATTCTTTTGCATGCACCAAATATCTTGATACCCACAGCATTCAATTAGCAAATCTCTATTCCTGTTGGCTAAATGCGTGTCCTAGATGAGGCGGCCTCAAGGTTTTAGGAGGCAGTGTGCTGTGAGGAAAAGGTAAGAACTAAAACCGGAGGGAGTTTGCAGAACGGACTTGCTGGCTTCTTTTTAAAGGAAAGAAGAGCACTTTGGTAAATATGACTCATTGTAGTGGAAGCCGATATTTGTGGAAGCAGCATACAATTTTCTGAGTTGTTGTAAACCATTAATTACATGGTTAGTAATCACTGTTCCCTCAAAACATGACACTCACTCCTTTGTCCCATAAATGTGATATTTGTGTTTATTTGGAAGGGCCTCTCCTACCAGTTACGGCGAACTTCGCGCTATTCCTCAGGGAGCTTGGCTTTGGGAGCAGAGTTCGCTTGGCTGTTAGGAGGCCTGGCTGAGACCACTGCAATCCTCCCCTTGGCCACACTGCAGGGTACTACCTGGGCCTGGAGAGCACACAGTGTGCATGTTAACAGAACCCCGGGTGTTCCCTGCAGATGAGGGGAAATGCACCCCAGTTGCCCATCCTTATGCCGACCCAGGCCCACACAGCTCGTGTGCCGGTTCCCAGGCTGAAGAGAGCGGTGACTCATTGTGTCTGTGTTCTGCTCCAGCAACCCACTGAATACTTTGACATGGGGATTTTCCTGGCTTTCTTCGTCGTGGTCTCCTTGGTCTGCCTCATCCTCCTTGTCAAAATCAAGCTGAAGCAGCGACGCAGTCAGGTAATTTCTCAGAGCAACCCGTGAAGAAACTTGATCCCCACTGCCCTGTCGCTAGTGAAAACCAGGGGTGGGGCCTGGGCTCTGTGGCCTGTTCCCAGAAGCCTAGAAACAGCAAAGACAGAGAAAACAAGAGCAAAGCTTATAGCACTGTCTCTCCTCTCTTCCAAAAGGGTCAGTCCTACAGAGGCTGAGCACTGGGGTTGTTCCCAGCCAGGAGTTTTTCTAAAGAAATGTTTGAATGTTAATTTGGAACCCTAGAGCCTTCCTCCTCAGATATAATCTGGGAACCATCAGCATCACTGAGAGCTTGGCAGAAACGCAGAATCTCAGGCCCCACCCTATACCTGCTGGATCTGAATCTCTGCTTCTACCAAGCTCTCCAGGCGATTCTCAGTATACAGAGTAGGCACTCTGATGCCCCAGCTGGCACATCACTGTGTGCTTGAAGGAAGGAAGGATTTGAGGGTGGAGGGTGATGAGAGGATAAGTGGGAACTTAGGCTCTCAAATGTGTAGCAGCGTGACGTCTCAGGAGAGAGATGGTGGACCTTGGCAGGCAATCTCTCGAGGAGAATTGCCGAGTTCTCACAGAGGTTGAGCGGCCACCACCAACAGAACAGTGGCCGGTGTTAATTGAGCACGTACCGTTGGCCAAGTGCTGAGCACTCAACGTGCGTTGTCTCATTTGCCCTCAGAACTTTCTTCAGTGTCAAGAGGAGGAGCCCTTGGCATGGAGCAGGTTAATAACTCAGGGTCTTGCAGAGTTGTCCAAGTAATTGGAGTAGACCTCTGCTGGTACTGCCACTTGGGAAAAGCCCAGGTTGATGTCGAGGACACTCAGGAATCTGGAGGATCTGTGCTGTGGCAATCTAAGTTTTTAGTGATCTCTCAAAGGTCTGTTCTGGCCTGAGAGAGACTAGCATTTGCTTGTCCTGATGCATGGAGTGCCATGGCCCTGGGGTGACTACTCCTGTTGATACATCCCAGACCCTAACATGGACCACATTCTGCCACACAGAATTCCATGAATAGGCTGGCCGTGCAGGCTCTGGAGAAGATGGAAACCAGAAAGTTCAACTCCAAGAGCAAGGGGCGCCGGGAGGGGAGCTGTGGGGCCCTGGACACGCTCAGCAGCAGCTCCACGTCCGACTGTGCCATCTGCCTTGAGAAGTACATCGACGGAGAGGTAATGGCAGAGGCAGGGCCCCTCCCGGGTGGGCATGAGGTACACAGGTTAGCAGAAGCACACAGAATCTATAAGGATAGGGCCCCGTGTCCTCTTCCCACAGCTTTGCAGGAGCAGAAAGGCTTAAATGCCTAGGTCTCAAGGGGATGACCTGAGACATTCTAACTGCTGTTTCCCCTGGAAAGGGGCGGCCACATTGCAGAGACACTGTCTCCAGAGGACCCAGCTGAACACAAGTGATTTTGAAAGTTGATCAGAAATATATGGTAGGACCAGAAAATGTCTGGTTTTAAGGACATTCATACATGTTGACTTAATTTCAGAATTGCTCTTCTGAAAACTCTGAGACGAGACTTGATAGAAATCTCTCCTACAAAGCCATGTGGAACATTTGGTGTTTTTATTTATAAAGAGAGAAAAGATGGGATGTCCCCTTATTTCTTCTACCTTTTTTTCTGAAAATTTCAAATTTTCAGAAAAGTTGCAAGAATCATACAATGAATGACGTATCATTCACCTAGAATCACCCATTGTTAACATTTGGCCATGTTTGCTGAATCTTTCTAGATAGAGGGGTACATACACTCACATTTGGCTGGGGGCAGACCACTTCAGTGTTAGTTGCAGACATTTGATGCCCCTTTGATGAAAGCGTTCTACTGCTGTGTAGGCTGTTGGATGAAAAGTGAGTTTTTGCAGAGGCCTTTAGATTAATAGAGTCTTGCATGGTCTCTAGGTGCAGACTGCCTGGGTTCTAATCCTGGCCCAGGCGGGTTCTAGCTTTGTGATCTTGGGCAAGTGACTTCATGCTCTATGCCTGTGCTTGTGACACAGGCCCAAGAATGTCCTACATTCCAGGTGATCACAAAGGTTACACGAGAAAATACAAGTAGAACTCTTGCCACGGTCCAGCACAGCATTAGATATTAGTTTGAATGTTATTGCATTAAGCTGGTGAGAGAATGGAAAAACAAAGTAAAATGAGCAAATTTGGAGGGTGCCTGGGCTCAGGAACTCCAGAGGTGGTTCTCCCTCAGAAAACCCCATCACCTCCTCTCCACACAGGCTGCTTTGTTATAAACCATGTGCCCTAGGTGAGTGTTCAGGGCCCAGTGAAGGAAAGCACAGGAGAACTTTGCCCCTTTGCTGCCCCACCCCTCAATCCTGAGTCCTGGGCATCTTCCTTTCTACTGGTCCCCATTTGGGGTACCTGGAGGCAGCCACCATCTCAGAGATGCAGGAGATCTTGGGGTGTGCTCGCCCTCTCTCCTCACGCCCAGGCTGCCCATCTGCACTAGCTCATGGCTCCAGTCTTCCCTTGTGTGCGGCATGAATGTGAGTGCCCTCCTTCTGTGACAGGACAGGAGCCTGCCTCTGTGTTTTCTCCCTTACCTCTGAAGGCCATGGTTGGGGCTCACTGATGGCCATTTCCTTTTCCCTGGAACCCGTGCGTGGGCCTTGACTCCAGGGAATTGAGTCTACCTGTAGCTAGAGATGGGGAGGAGGAAGGGGAGAGAGACTCTGGGCCCTGGTATGGGGAACAGGGCTCCTTGGTCCACACTGGGCTCCAGGAAGAAGCACATGCGGGGCTGAGGCAGAACTGCCCTCCACCTGTGCCCTCCCTTCAGGCTGTGCGTCCTCTCTCCCTTCCCAGGAGCTGCGGGTTATCCCTTGTACTCACCGCTTTCACAGGAAGTGCGTGGACCCATGGCTGCTGCAGCACCACACCTGCCCCCACTGTCGGCACAACATCATAGGTAACTGTCACATGCCTTCATCGTTGCTGAAGAGTCACTGTCCCTACCGAGTGCCTAGCAAGAGCGTGGCATATGCTACAGGCTGGTGCATGAGCAAGGCCACCAAGCATTGCCATCTGGACTTGGAGGCATGGCGACTTTGGGTTCTGGAGGTCACCA
The DNA here is from genome assembly GCF_021613505.1 of Equus quagga. Taxonomy (NCBI): domain Eukaryota; kingdom Metazoa; phylum Chordata; class Mammalia; order Perissodactyla; family Equidae; genus Equus; species Equus quagga. The sequence goes on from NC_060281.1 coordinate 85,702,950, forward strand.
GGCCTCTAGACCCTGAGGAGAGCCTGGCCTGAAGAATTGCCCTGAGTTCAAGTCTTGGCCTTCACGTGAACCAGTTTTCTGACCTTGGGCAAGGCATCTGGCCTCTCCAGGCCTTAGGCCCGCGATCTCTTTAGCGGGAATGACAGTGATGACGCTTGCCTCTGCCCAGTGCTACAGGGTTGTGGTGCTGCTTCTGTGTCACTGTGGTGTTGGCTGAGGGGGCTGGAACACAGGGTGCACTCAGAGTAGTTCTTTTTCTAAGAGGGAAATGAGTTTCATCTTTGTATCCTATCCTGTTGCTCTCTGCAAACTCCTGTGGGGAGATGGGAGATGGGCCCTGACAGGTGTGGCCACCTTTCAAATAGAGAAGCTGGTCAGCTCTGGCAGCATGGCTGAGTTTGGTGACACCTTAGACTGGGCACCTTGGCATGTGATCAAGCCTGCTGCTTCAGTCTTTGCCCTGATTCATCCCTCCTAGCCCCTGGCCCCAGCGTGCTCAGCTGCTGACTTTCCTTCCTCCCCTTCTCCCCAGAACAAAAGGGAAACCCAAGCACCATGTGCGTGGAGACCAGCAACCTCGCACGCAGCCGGCAGCAGAGGGTGATCTTGCCAGTGCACTACCCTGGCCGCGTGCACAGGACCAACGCCATCCCAGCCTACCCTACAAGGACAAGCATGGACTCCCATGGGAACCCCGTCACACTGCTGACCATGGACCGGCACGGGGAGCAGAGCCTCTATTCGCCACAAACCCCCACCTACATCCGCAGCTACCCACCCCTCCACCTGGACCACACCCTGGCCCCTCACCGCTGTGGCCTGGAGCACCGGGCCTATTCGCCAGCCCACCCCTTCCGCAGGCCCAAGTTCAGCGGCCGCAGCTTTTCCAAGGCAGCTTGCTTCTCCCAGTATGAGACCATGTACCAACACTACTACTTCCAGGGCCTCAGCTACCCTGAGCAGGAGGGTCAGGCCGCACCCAGCCTCGCTCCCAGGGGCCCTTCCCGTGCCTTTCCCCCGAGTGGCAGCAGCAGCCTGCTCTTCCCCACTGTGGTGCACATGGCCCCGCCCTCCCACCTGGAGAGTGGCAGCACATCCAGCTTTAGCTGCTACCACGGCCAGCGCTCGGTGTGCAGCGGCTACCTGGCCGACTGCCCGGGCAGTGACAGCAGCAGCAGCAGCAGCAGCTCTGGCCAGTGCCACTGCTCCTCCAGTGACTCCATGGTGGACTGCACTGAGGTCAGCAACCAAGGCGTGTACGGGAGCTGCTCCACCTTCCGCAGCTCCCTCAGCAGCGACTATGACCCCTTCATCTACCGCAGCCGGAGCCCCTGTCGCACCAGTGACGTGGGGGGCTCGGGCACCTCTGGCTGGGGGCCTGTCATGCGCCTTGAGGGCTCCCTGCCACCTGAGGAGCTCCTGGCAGCCCACAGTCCAGGCGCTGGGCAGGGAGAGCCTTGGCCTGGCCCTGCCTCTCCCGCGGGGGACCGGCTGTCCACCTGCAGCCTCGAGATGGACTACAGCAGCAACTCCTCCCTGGAGCACAGGGCGCCCAATAGCTCTACCTCAGAAGTGGGGCTCGAGGCTTCTCCTGGGGCCGCCCCAGACCTCAGGAGGACCTGGAAGGGGAGCCGTGAGGGGCCCTCGTGTGCCTGCTGCTGCGAGCTCCAGCCCTCCGCACTGGAGCCCAGCGTAGGAGGAGCGGGGGGCAGCACCTTGTTCCTGGGCACCCCGCTCTGTGAGGGCTGTGGCCCCACAGGTGGGGAGTCACAGCCGGGAAGCTCCCAGGGCCTATATGGCCTTCACCCAGACCATTTGCCCAGGACAGATGGGGTGAAATATGAGGGCCTGCCCTGCTGCTTCTATGAAGAGAAGCAGGTGGCCCATGGTGGCGGAGGGGGCAGCGGCTGCTACACTGAGGACTGCTCGGTGAGCGTGCAGTACACGCTCGCCCAGGAGGCCCCGCCCAGCTGCCACCCAGGGGCCCGGGACCTGAGCCAGCGCATCCCCATCATTCCAGAGGATGTGGACTGTGAGTTGGGCCTGTCCTTGGACTGCCATGGAACCCACGGCCTTGGCCCTTGGGGTGGGACGCCGGGCCTGGACGCCCTGTGGCCCCACAGGGGTCTGGGAGCAGCTCAGGAAGAAGAGCGGGTTCTGTGCTGCCAGGCCAGGGCACCGCTGCCCCCTGGATGTCTCCTGGAGGAGGCAGGGGCCACCAGGGCCAACTTACCCGGTGCCTCCCAGGACACTCAGGAGTCCAACGCCACAGCCACTGAGGCTGCAGGTGAGAGCAGGAGATGACAGTAGGCCAGAGTCGGGGTCCTCTTCTCTCTCTCTGGTGGTTTTCTAGGTGACTTCCTTTGTGTCTCTGACTTTAAACACCGTCTGTACCTGATGACTTCCCAGTGTTATTCCCCAACCCAGCCTCCTCTGAGTTCCAGACCCACCGTGCCCTCTCCTTCCATGATTTCTGCCCCCAAATGCTACATAAGCATCCCATCCTCATGTCCACAGCAGCACTCTTGAGTTCCTCCCTCTGGGCCCACCCTTCTCCAAGGCTCCCCACCCAGCTGCTCAGGCCAAAAGCCCAGGCACCATCCCCGGGCCTGCCCTGTCGCTCGCTCACCTGTGTCCTGGGCTACTCCACCTGTCTGTGAGAACCACATGTGCTTGTTTTCCCTCTGTCCAGAAAACTGAACTCCCAGAAAAATGAAACCGAGCAAAAGACATGCAGAATCCAAGTCCAGAATTTATTATTAGACTCAGCAGACATTGCCAGATAACTATAAAATTTCCTAACATTTTGTCTCAGTAATTAAACTGTGCAGGCCAGACCTTGTAGCAGTACAAGTTCCACCTCGAAACTGTATTCCAAACTTATCTACTGTGCCTCCCCACCTGCTCTCCCCTCCGTCGGGCCCATTTCCTCTCTCTGGGGGAGGACAGTGGCCTTCTGACTGGTCTGTCGCTAGTCTTGCGTTCCTCATGGCAAGCAGGGGAGTGTTCTTTGAAACACAGGTCTATGTCTTTACACTAGAAGACCCTTCAGTGACTTGCCATTTCCTTTCGATTTTTTTTTTTAAAGATTTTATTTTTTCCTTTTTCTCCCCAAAGCCCCCTGGTACATAGTTGTGTATTCTTCGTTGTGGGTTCTTCTAGTTGTGGCATGTGGGACGCCGCCTCAGCGTGGTCTGATGAGCAGTGCCATGTCCGCGCCCAGGATTCGAACCAACGAAACACTGGGCCGCCTGCAGCGGAGCGCGCGAACTTAACCACTCGGCCACGGGGCCAGCCCCATCCTTTCGAATTTTAAAACTGTAAACTCTTCACCCAGTTCTATATGATCCGGCCCCTGCCTACCCCTCTGACCCCCTCCTCCTTTGCTCCCCTCCTTGCCCTATGGCCTCAGTCCTGTTCCTCCAACGCGACAAGTTCCAGCCTCCATACCCCTCTGCCGCTTCTCTCCTCCAGATCTCAGCTTAAATGACGCCCTCCAGCCCCCTCCGAGGTTACTCTCCCACTGTTTCCTTACTTCCCTGGTTATCACAATCTGAAATTACTTTGTTTTGGGGTCTGTACACTCTGTGAGAGGGTCTTCTCTGCTCTTCCCAGTGCCTGCCACAGTGCCTGATCCACATCTTTTCATGCTAAGGGCTTCCAGAAGGCTCTGCACATCCAGTTGAGGGGAGGCCAGCTCTCTAGGAGGCATGTGTACTCCTAGCACAGAATGAGGAGCTCTCGGAAACAGAGCGCTTCTTCAGCCCTTTACCATATGCAGTCTGTCCAGTCTTAGGAGCTGTCACTTCCGGAGAGCCTGCCACACGCTGGGGACAGGCACCCAAGTCCCTTACCTGGTCCCCGTGCGGAGCCCCCGAAGGCTGCCATGCCCGCTCCCTCTCCTGATGATTGTTCTCTCTCCTCCAGGACAGAGATCTCACCCAGCAGAAGGTGGCGGCAGCCCGGGTGCCTGAGCCCAGAAGGAACTCTTATGTGGAAATGGGAACTGCACGGAGACTCCAAATTCTGACTTCCTTCAGAAAAAACAGAAAATTTTTGTAGCTTTGACAAACACACAAAAGTGGTAATAAAGAGAGCCCTCCTTCTCAACCCAAAATGTGAGCCACCTGTGGCAAACCCTCCCCCCACAATTAACAAACCAACAGACACAATTCTCTGAGTCCTTTGCCTCTTTTGATAACATGTTATTCTTCTGTTTTGTAAAGTGTGTGTGCTTGGGGTTCCGAGGTGTGTGGGATTGAATTCTCTGCTTTGTTTTTTAAGATATTATATGTAAATGTAAAAAGTTATTTAAATATATATTTTAAAGAACCCTAACCGCCAACTTTTGCTGAAAAAAAAAATCACTGCTGCATTAATTGAACCACACCATGTGTAGATACTGTTGTCTCCCCGGAGGGAGCTCAGGCCTTTGAAAAGCTCAGGGCTACACCTGCCTTAGAAAATGAACCAGAAACTTGAAGTAAAGCTAGTTGATATGGGTACAAACTCTGAGGAACAATGCAATGCTGCCTCTTTCTTTCTCGTGGCAAATCCCAACGTACAAACTTTCAGGTTTCCTGGGAAGCCATGCCCCTCCAGCCCACACCTTTAGGCAGCTGATGGAAACAGCTAGGAATAGGGCGGAAGGTCTGCAGCACTGGGGAGCCGGGAGGAGCCATTGCTACATAAGCCCCATGGTGACAGGGACGCTTCTGCCCAGTGTCCTCAGTCTGTCCCCTCGGGTCATCGTTCTAAGTAAAAGGACAATTCACAATCCTGATCTTGGGCTTCCTACCACTGGCTGCAGAAATGGTTTGACGGGGTGTGTGGGGACAAACACCCAGGAGGAATGTACTTTTGCGGCCTTGGTGTCCGATGGGGCTGGGAGAGAGCGCTCTCGTAACCCGGAGAAGGGACGGAGGGCGCGCCGGAGCGTGCCTCTGCGCATGCGTCTGTGTGGGCGCAGCCACGCCCCTCGGCTGCTCAGGCCTCGGGCTGCCTTCCTGGGGGCGCAAGGCTGGGACCCCGCGGGGTCTGCGCGAGCTCCGCTTGAAGATACGGTTCCCATCCCACTTCGCCACCGAAGCACCGCTTCAGGGTTATTCAGGCCTCTGCCTCATGGCTGAAAGTGTGCATCTCGCCTGCAAATGTCTACTATCCTTTTTACCTAATGCACTATTATGTTTTGGTTTTCCATGAGACAGAGAAAGAGACTATCAGATAGTTTAGACCCAAAGGGTAGGTTTTTGTATATTTTTCCAGCCTTTTGTTGTTGTTTTTTAAGAGGGAGGGAGAGTTAAAAACCCAAACCATTTCTTTTTAAAGATGTTTCCATTTTAAAAGGGAGAATCTATTTAAAGCTATTTCAGATCAGGGATTGTCATCCTTTTTGTCCAATGTATTTCTTGTTCTAAAAAAATTTTTTTTAGAAGAAACTAATCACATTAGCCTTGTGCTTGCTGACTCTTCTGGTCACTTTTATTTATTCATTTATTCAGCAGATATTGTCATCTGAAATGCTCATATGCGGAGTAGGAACATTTCGACCTGGCCCCCTGTAGGTGGGGAAATAGAGATCGTGGGTTGCCAGGCAACTGTGATGACTCCTCCGGTAAGGCTCAGGGGAAGTCAGCCCAGGGTCCAGACCAGAACGTTTTGAATGAGAATCTCACTGTATCAGAATCCTTTTTTCTTAAAAACTCCAGCTTATGATGAGGAAATTTGCCTACTTCTAGCCAAGATTTGACAAAGAAATTCTAGCGTCAAATGATTGAGCCTTTTGCCATTTAGGAACTCACTGTGGTAAGATTTGTCCTCCAGCCTCAGTAGCGCAGTCTCTTGGGGGCGGCCCCCCGACCTCCTCACCGCCCCCGGGCTGTGCCCAGCACACCTGTTGGCCAGGGTGTGAGAAGCCCTAAGCTGTTGCCATGTGATCTGGGCTGCCTTTATTTCTCAGGCCAGGAGGAGCAGCTGCTGAGGACAACAGCTTGCATTACATGGGTTTAGGGAAGGGGTGGGGAGTATGGCTTCTAACATGAACTGCAAAAAACAGCTTCTCATTGTTGAGATTTTTTTTGTTGTTTGTGGTTTTGTTTTTTTTTGTTTTTAATGCCTTTGAGGGCATATTATTTTCCTTGTCTGAAACCATACCCCCAAAGTGGCTTTCTTTAGCCCAGGCTGGAAAACTGCTCAACAGCCTTAAGCAATAAATAGATGAGTAGAGAATGTGACTTCAACTGGGCTTGTTAAAATAAATGTGTCTAATTTTCATTTGAAAGAGCAACAACTACGGATGGCAAAAGAAGCACATTTAACTTTTGTAGTTTACAGGGTGGTAGAAACAGAAAAATGAAACTTTAAATATCAGCCATTGTCTTAAATTTGTGTTGGCTCGCTAGACAGGGAGGTCACCAGGATATAGTAACCAACTATATTAATGCCTCACCATTCAAATAAAAAGAAATATCTTCTTTGAAGTTGTAAAACTCCAGTAATGATGACAAATAGCTTTTTTGTTGGCCTCTCCGTGGTGGGTGGGGGTTATCTAGAGGTGGAAACTGGGAGCATAGCATTTTCCATTGAGAACCACCCCCCCAGCCAGAGTGGGAGTGGGACTGCTGGGCGTGGTCCCGTGGCCCAGCCCTGGGTGTAGGACAGCCACGTAAACTGACCAGTGCTACCAACCAGTTTAAAATGGGAGTTTGGGAGTTCTGATCAACAAGGTACCTCTTTGTGGTAGACACAGCCCCAGTGTGCTGGCTTTAATTCGCTCAGTCTCTTCACCTCTCTTCTGAACCCAAGCCATTTTATAAAGCTCCATCTGCTGTCCCAGCGCTCAGACCCTCCCTCATGTGCTGCTAGTTTCTACTCAAAGTTCATGCAGGACTAATGCTTTTAAAATGAGGTCTGAAAAATAATTACTAATCAAGAGTATTATTTTTTAAACAGAACTGCCTTTTTCTATTCTTTATATAAACTCTATTGTGTTGGTCTAACAAGGCACTATTTTAAAATGTTTTAAAAAAATTTCTCCCATAGCACTTAAAAGATATTTTGTAAAGACTTTGCTGTAAAGATTTTGTAATAAAATGGTCTAAGGGCTCCTTCTCTGACATTACCATTTTTAAAAAATGTTTTAAAGGCTAGAAAACAACTTATGTATATTCTGTATATGTATGGCAGCACATTTCATTTATGGAAATATGTTCTCAGAATATTTATTTACTAATATATTTATCTTAAGCCATGTCTTATGTTGAGAGTGTGACATTGTTGGAATAATCATTGAAAATGACTAACATGAGGCCCTGTAAATACATGATAATTGCACACAGATTTTACGTATTTGCCGACCAAAAATGATTTAAAACAAGTTGTAGTCTTCTATGGTTTTGTAACAAATTGTACAAATGACTGTAAAAAAAATACAATTTTATCAAGTATGTGTTACATGTTGTCATTGCTCTGTTTGGTAAAGGTCTGCAGATTCCACCAACAAGAGGTTTGCATGAAGTGATGCCTTTAACTTCAAATCGCTCGTGGAAGCATCCATATAATTTCCTCTCTTGTCAACATAAAGTTCAGGTTATTGGGGATTTGGGTGGTGTCATGGGAGAGTATCTGATAGAGAGTGTATGGGATTATGTCCTTGAGGTGGTGGTAGTTTTTCTGCTCAGCCCTGTGTGGAGGGAGTGAGAGAAATGGTAGTCGATCCTAGCAGTCCACTTTTTAAAGATGGGGAATATAGGCTGTATATAAACTGTTGACTTCAACTGCCAGGCCTTTTCCTACCCAGAAGACAGCGACCCTTAAGCCCTTGTTAAGGGAAAGGGGCTTATAGGAAAAATCCCCTAGCATATAGTCCTCGAAATTCCCTAATCACGAGAGTGGAGGGCAGTCCTCAGTCTGAAGTGAATCCCGTACCCATCTGCCTTGTTTCCCTGGGAGGGCAGTTACTAATTTGTAAAGCACTCTGGGATTACATGGAAGGTGCAAAGTGGTGTTTATTTTTCAGACATCTAGCAGAGAATATCCTGATCCCATGAGCTCCCGTTCCTACTTCTCCATCTTTAACTTGGGCCATTTCTTGGGCATAGTCTCCTCGTGGACCTCCAGCCGCTTCCTGCCTGGCGACAGGTCCTTCTGAGTGCCTTCGCGGGTGGCAGCCTGGCTGCACAGAGCTTTCCAGAGCTTTTGTTTGATGGCCTTGCCCAACTCCAAGCTGTACCTCTTGGGGGTCCCTGAAGGATTCCACAGCATCGGCTCGACCACAGTGTGGTACAGAGCCCGGTAACTCTCTGTGGGCAGGCCGTGGATAGTTAGCGTGTCCTCTGACAACTGCGGTCTCTTTCTGGTTTCAGGAAGCAACGCTCGGCCCTTCCAGGCTGTTGTCCCAATGTCCCGGGGTAGCACTTGGGTGGCAGCCACATGTTCAGCATATCTGCTCTCAAGATCTTGGCAGACTGTTTCTTTTTTCTCCTTTGAACTTTCTTTACTCTAGCCAGGAAGAAAGCAGAGAAGTCAAAGCTAAAACTTGAGAAGGGAGCTCAGAATAATTATCTGGGATTTGTGTCCCAGAGTCTTGGTTACAGCCACAACCAACATTTGTCTAGCGTGTTCTAGTTTACTGAATTCCTTCATGTATACCACGGCATGCGCTCTCCATAACCCTGTAAGGTCAGCAGGAGACAGCTTTAAAGGCAAGGAAATTGGAATTGGTTTGCCCAAGGCCACACAGCTGGAAGGTTAATAACCGCAGTTGTCATCTATTGAATGCCACGCAGGATCCTAAGCATTTACTCTGTGCCAGGCTCTGTTCAAAAGCCCTTTGCGTGTATTAACTCATTTAATCCTCATGAGACCCTATGAGGGAAAGGCTGTTGTTCCCCATTTTGTAGAAGACAAAAACCGAGGCAGAAAGAGACTAAGCCCACAGTTGTCCTCAGTTATAGTCAGAGTTGGTATTTGAACCCTGACAGCCTAGCTCCGGGGTGCCTAGGCAGACTGTAAATAGGTAGTGACCCCAGATCTGGTACTCCCTCCACTATATCATGCTGCCTTCCCCGACCCCCATCCCCACCCCCAACCATGCTCCACAGCACCCCCACACAATCCTGTCTTTCAGATTTTCTTCACTTCATATAACTCTCTTAAGCATTAACTGTTCTCTGGCTTACATTTCCCTCTCCCCACTCCATCACATTTCCTCACCCCCAGCTGTCATCTACCTCATTGATGCCTCCTGCAGGCCTCCTGCACCTAGGTGAGCCCGGCCCCTGCCCCACTGGTCGCAGGCTCTTGGGACTGATGGAGTGTCTTATCCTGCCCAGCTGGGTGGCTTTCATTGCTGAATTGTCCTTGGGCTTTAATCTCTTCGAGGGTTTTGCTTCTCCAAACTTGCGTGGTACTGGGCAGCATTTATCCTTCAGTGGTCGTCGCCTGAGCACCAGCTTAACCAGGCAGAACGAACTGGCAATTAACGGATTCTTTACAACTTCCCAGGAAGAGGTGGTACCTGGTGGCGGGGCATTGATGTTCTGCTTTGCACACGTTCTGGCTGTCCAGATGTTGGTGAGGGCTGGCGAGTCCACATAGCAGTCCTGAAGCCTGGTGTTCAGTAAAATAGACTGTCGGAGTCCATAGGTGGGGATGCTGGGGTCTCGTCTCGCATGGATTGGATGCTAGAATTATAAGGGGAAAAAAATGGAATAAAAAAGTCTCAAGCAGAGACTAGAAGGTCTACTTTGGAGGCAAAAGTATTAACATCTTTTTATAGACCATTCCTTCTACACAGCTCTTAGAAATCTTTCTACACCTCCTCTCTCCTGCTCACCAAAGCCTTTCGTACCAAGCAGGGAAGTGATAGTAACTTCACAAGGTCACGGTGATATTCATGCTCTGAAAGAACACAGCATGCTCAGGCTGGAAGTGAAGGATCACGGGGCATTTATAAGGAATCAAAGACAATTCACGTCTTCTGGAAAGCTAAGGGAACCCATTGCAGGAAAGGAATGGGAGACAGGACCACTTCAAGGTTCCCATAGGATCTGTAGTCACTCCTCAACCATGTCGCAACACGGAAATGACAGCAGGTAAACTGCCACACCCTGAATACACTTTCTAACCAGACTCCCATGAGCCAAGAGAGCTGCTCAACAGGGAAATATACGCTGGGGTCCATACAAGCAAAAGCACAATGTAAATGATGCTGGTCTCCATTTCCTGGGACCAGCCGTGAACAAGAGAACAATTTGGATAGATTAGAATCACACTCTTAAAAGAGACCTGGCTTTCTAAGAAATGTCATCTATAAAAAATAAAATCACCTTACCATATTTCGGTTGCCTTAAATTTTATTTTAGCTAGCTTAGTAGGGGGAAGAAATATGTATTTTCTTTTCCCTTTTTCTCTCTTTTTGTTTTGTTTTGTTTTAATATTTCTAGTCACTGTCTTTCTCTGCCTCAGTCATGTATGGGCAAATTGTAGTTTGCTCAGATTTTGGCTCACGTGCTGGCACTTTTGAACCATTATCTCTAGTATTTGTGATGTCACTTTGGTTTGTGATGTGGGTGTGGATGGGTGTTACATCATCGGATTTTATAGTTAAATTATGTTGGAAGAAGTTCTGTTTTGTTGTGCTTACAGCCTGAGGGACTTCTGAAGTCCTCATTCCCCCCAAAATGGCTTCGGCGAATTTTGAAGGTCCTAATGTTCTTAAGAAGCATGCTTTGCACACAACGTAGTCAAATATGCAGACCAGATTCGTAGATACAGGTGGTGAGATGCATCCTTACATGTGCAAAAGTGCCCTTCTCCATGCACATAAAGAAGGTACTGTTAAATTCTCAGAATAGCTGCCAAGGTTAGGGACCAGAAATGAAAGAACACGTTCCTGCAGCCCTGGGCACCTCTCCCTGCGTGTCTCTCCCCGGGAGACTACATGGTTTCTGGAATGTGGTTTTATTTTACATCCCATGGCAAATGCAGTAATTAGAGCTGTTAGCAGTGTCAAGGGCTTGAAATGAGAACAAAGACGCCTCTTCCTGGGAACTCTTGGGCAATGCCTAGCTCCTTATCAGGTGCTTGTCCTGTTGGTGGTTTTCATTTTTCATATGCAAAATGCCAAAGGAGGCTCCCTCCCAAGGGGGAGGAGAGCGAAATGATGGAAAAACAGAGTATGAGTCTGGCAGGCGTTCCTGGAATCGCATGTGTTGCCTGTCTGATTTTTCAAGTGTTGTCCCTGGAGTGAATCAAAGTCTGCAGGCAGACTGCACCGCAGGCCGTGGGGGAACCACCTCCAGGACGACGGCGTCTGGACCCACAGACGCTTGGGAGGACAATGGGGCCCATTCAGTGGCGAGCCCTGGCCTCACCTCCCAAGAGGTGGGTCAGTTTTAGAGCAGGGCGTTGGAAAGGGTTTGTCTTTGGGAAGGGTTTGCAGATGTCTGGAGACTGGGCAGGCAAGCATCCTTTCAAAGCTGGTGAATCTTGGAGAGGTGGCACCAGGCTCTTGGGCTACTGTCTGCCTTTACTCTGCAGGAAGGGACAGAAGCAAACAGAGGGCAAGAAAGGCATCGTAGAAGCAGGTCTTCTGTTTCTCTTCTCTCCTTCCCCATCTGGCTTTCCCGTACCTCCTCTTTCCGGACACTCATCTGTTGTGTTTACTTTCCTAGGCCTCTTACTCAATGACCATGTGACACTACTCTAGCTCTGAGGAGCATTCAGAAGCTCCTTCTAGCACAGAGCTGTTCACATGGACGGCATACTCTTCAAATTCGATCAAATTCTGCCTTCTGTCCCTTCAGTGTAATTCACTTTAATTGACTGTGCCCCAACAGGAAACCCTCATGTTTCTTAGAACTCACCCAGGTTAATCTGGCCTGTGCTGTTGTTTCTATGTCAGTAAAATCCGTATTTATTGAATACGTACTGTAGGCCGGGTACTATTCTAGGCACTTCACAAGCATCATTTCATGAAATGCTGCCAGTAGTCCTATGAGTTTGGGCACTGTTGCCATCCCTACTTTACAGATGAAGAAACTGACACACAAGGTGCTCAAGAACCATGCCCCAGGTCCCAGAGCTAGTAACCCACAAAGGCTGGACTCAAACAAGGTCTACACCACTTTTGCTCTTAACTACTCAGATCACTGTGATGCTTTGCCTCTCATCTAGTCGGCCCATCCACATACCACCCCTGGCCCCAGTTCTTGTCCTATTCTTGTCGTAAGACTGTCTCTGGGCTCAGGACTCAGTCTTCCTGAGTTGACATCCAAGATCCTTCTCTCAATGAATTCACATCTCTGAGCCCTACTTTTCTCATCTGTGAAATATGGATAGTAATAGTGCCTACCCCAAGGTTACTGCGAGGATGAAATAGGACTACAAATGAAGCAGTTGGCATGGCTCCTGGCGCACAGTAAGCACTCAATAAATAATGTACTTATTAAAGTTATTAATATTGTGACCCATTCGCCCATCCAACCCTTTCTTGAGCCCCTGTTGCTCATGGTCTGAATGACATCACCCAACACTTGACGTGAACTTCATCTCAGGTGCTTCACGGGCACCCATCTGGTTTATGAGGATAAGCAACGAGTCTCTTGAAGTGGAGAATGATTCTGATCTGACTTGGGTATCATGACATTTCTTTTCCCATGACCCGTCTTCCCTAAACGTTTGTCAGATTCATCGACCTCACAGAAGTGGTGTATTTACAGGAGCTACACTTCCCCCTGGTTGTGGGAGTCGTCCAGACTATCCTATGCTTTGTTAGACAGAAAGGGAAGCGAGTACCTGAGGATACGCTTAGGAGAGTGACTAGTCTTTAACAGGAATTGTTCCGTCGAAAGTTGCTCAGAATTATAAAGTCAGGATGGAAAGACTTTATCTGGTCCAGGGTCCGGAAGCCACGGCAAGAGATTCCATCATTGGTGCCAACACTTGATCCAGAGAACTTGGGGTTGAGGCAGTAGGACTTCCGTGTTGCTGAGAGGCCTGTCCCTCAGTTCGATTCTCCAATGAATCTTTTTATTCTGCTGAGCTCAGTCTAAATAACCTTTATTTTTCCACCCATCATTTGGCGCTGTGCTTCCTGACATATCTAAACCACCGCTTCTATTTGGAAACACATCTGCCCTTCTTTGATGCTTAGCCAAGCTCTCCTCACTGTATTTTTAGCTCCTATAATCTTCCTTCTTTCTTTTTTCTTTTCTACTACCTTTCTTCTCTTTAGTTTCTTTTAGCTCCTATTCTCTTCTGGAGGATCAGCTAATAAAGAGGAAATTGAGCCAATTTATACTAGTTTTTATTTTCTCCCTTTATGCCCCACCCCCCAAATTCTGGTGGAATTTGGTTGTTGTTAATTTCCTCAGAAGATGTTTTTATTTTAACACCCAAGCAGTAAATGTCCACACCCATCTGGGGATGTGTCTGAGGTTCATGATGCAGAAGGTTTAGGAAAGGAGAAAAACTTTGGATGAGAGAATTTGAAGAGGTTCCTGAATCATGACGCAAAGTCTGAGGACAGTCACTTCGACCATATGTGTGGAAGCCACACCTACCGTGGGCCGAATCTGTGAAATGAAGGTGCCCTGCCCACTCGGCAACCCTTCTCACCGGACTCTGGGTTCTCACATGTCACCTACATGTCCCACAGACACCTCTAACTCATGATGCTCCAGACCAAGTTCCTTCTCTCCCCTCACCCCCATTAGAACAAGTCAACTACTACTTCTCTTGAATTTCCCGTCACTAGTTGCCTGACCTAGAAACCTGGGAGACAAGATCAGAAATGGTACTGTGCTGAGCCGAGCCTGAGGCTAAAGGAAAATCAGGATTGTAGATGCTATTTTTATTTAAAATTTTGATATTTTGTTCATCATGGATTTTTCTGGCATTCATTTAGATTTTTTAGATTTTTTATCTTTCCTGCTTCTCTCCAAAGCCCCTTAGTACATAGTCGTATATTTTAGTTGTGGGTCCTTCTAGTTGTGGCATGTGGGATGCCGCCTCAGCATGGCCTGATGAGTGGTGCTAGGTCTCTGCCCAGGATTGGAACCGGCGAAACCCTGGGCTGCCAAAGCAGAGTGGGGGAACTTAACCACCCAGCCACGGGGCCAGCCCCCATTTAGAATTTTTAAAACATAGCATTAAACTACTGTTTATTAAATATATATATATATTTATTTTTTTTGAGGAAGATTAGCCCTGAGCTAACATCTGCTGCCAATCCTCCTCTTTTTGCTGAGAAAGACTGGCCCTCAGCTAACATCCGTGCCCATCTTCATCTACTTTATATGTGGGACGCCTACCACAGCATGGCTTGCCAAGCGGTGCCATGTCTGCACCCAGGATCTGAACTGGCAAAACCCGGGCCGCCGAAGTGGAACATGAGCACTTAACCACTGCGCCACCGGGCCGGCCCCTATTAAATATATTTTTAAATTTATTAAAGAATATTTATTTATCTTGATTACTGAGTTTTTGGGACCCCTTAAATTTTGTGCCTGAGGCGAATGCCTCGCTTGCTTCACCCTGATCCTGGCTCTGGACTACTCAGTAAGCATTTGTTGCCAGAACCCCATAGGGACAAGGAGGCAATTCACCATGGGGGTTAAGAGGGTAGGCCTGGAGTCCCTTGCCTGAGTTCAAAGCCCAGCTCCACCACTTTGTGTCTTTTGGGCAAGTCACTTAACCTCTGTGTAGGAGGGGAGTGGTAAGGGTGCCTCCCTCCTCAGGCTACTGGGAGCATTATGTGAATTGTGGAGGCTAGCAGTGCACACTGCCTACAGCTCAGCAAAGTCTTCAGGAAGTGTTTGCTATTGTTGTTATTATAATCAGGCTCCTCTTCCAGTGCTCTCTCCCCAACATGCCCTGTGAACAGAAATCATCCCAACTGGAGTTGCAAAGATACTAAGATGGCCCAAACTCCACCAGCTGAGATCTCCCAGCTTCTTGGCAAATCCCGCTGCCCTTAGAGGAATCGAACAGCCTGACTGCAGAGCGCAAGCAGGCCAACAGACAGACAGACGTCTTCCTGGAGGCCCCGGGGCTGCAGTCAATGTCCTCACTCTTTCCATGAAATAAAGCTGCTAAATGACCGAGGCATGTGAAGCATTGAAATGAATATCTCAGGCTGCTCCTTGCTGGGAGCCAGGACCACATAACTGAGCAAAAGACCTTGAGCCATTAAGAGCCCTGACCTAGACCCGCTCGGCTGTATTTTTAGCTTCTGTGCACTGTTTCCATCACCTGTGCTGGACTTTAAGCTGGAAAAGAGGGAAGGGAGGCCTGGGGAAAACTACAGGGATGTTTCTCATAGCGGCCAGTGGGGGCAGGGCCTTGCACACTATTTCTGAGTTCTGTTGTATAAGCCGGTTTCATGGGCGTGCAACCTGTGTAGTGGCACAGGTCCCGGCACTTAGAAGGGTCCCATGAGGCCGGCCCGGTGGCGCAGTGGTTAAGTGCTCAAGTTCCACTTCGGCGGCCTGGGGTTCGCTGGTTCGGATCCCGGGTGTGGACACGGCACCGCTTGGCAAGCCAGGCTGTGGCAGGCGTCCCACATATAAAGTAGAGGAAGATGGGTATGGATGTTAGCTGAGGGCCAGTCTTCCTCAGCAAAAAGAGGAGGATTGGCAGCAGTTAGCTCAGGGCTAATCTTCCTCAAAAAAAAAAAAAAAAAAAAAGGGTCCCATGCTTGCTTTAATGCTTTATTGCAACCATCTTGAAATTCTTAATAATTTTGTACAAGAGACCCCACATTTTCATTTCTCCCTGGGCCCTGCAAATTACATATCCTGTCCTGGTTGTACACAAGACACTGAAGCTAAAAGAAGGAAGAGAGCTTGTACCCACCCAGCGGGGGTGCCTTCCTGCAGGGGGGTGGGAGAGGCCAAAGCTGCTTTTAAGAGGCACGGATCCCCAGACTTGTCCAAATAAACCTTATTTTTAACCTTCTCTCTGCCCTTTCCTATTTCCTCCTCTGAAACTGGGTTGAGATGCAAAAGAACGGTGTAAACTGTAGAGAGCTGTGTCCTGCTTTGCTAAAACCTTTCCCCAACATCCTATTTAAAACAGCCAACGGATTGTTGTCTGTCAACAACATCATTTTCTTGTCTTTGCAGTACTTTTTGCTCTCTGAAATTCACATTTTTTCATGTTGATTGACTGGTCCCATTAGAAAGCAAGCGGTAGGAGGAAGACACGGGCTTGTCTTGTTGGGGCTGTGTCCTCAGCTCTGGGCATGTTCCTCCCTGAATATTTGTTGGATGGAGGAAGGGTCACCTTTGTTGAGTGCTTGCTTTGTGCTGATGGTTCCACCTGCAGCTGCTCATCTCATTCTCCCTGAAGGAGCTCCTGCCGGCGAGTTTGCAAGTTAAAGGTGAAGAGTTCCCAGGTCCTCCCAGGAGGAGATGGTTTTGGAGGTGGGGAAGGGCCCAAAATGGTGCCGAAGAGAGAGGGTGAGCAAGAGTGGGAGACACCATGGTGGGGTGCGGAGGGTGTGTCCCCAGGGACCGGGTGTCGCTGGGTGGGTGGGGGGTGACCCCCTGCTCCAATAAGGTGCCCAGAGTATTTTTGAACTCGGGAATGACACAGTGAAAACAAGGACTGCACAAGATGCTTCTTGCCGTGGCGCTGAGTCCTGTGGGTGGAGAGGGTCTGAGACCTAGAGGCCTCGTGGGAGGTAGCTGCTCTCTTTAGGGCCCAGCCTTGGGAGCAACTGGGGGTGGGGGTTGGGGGAGGCAGACCCTGGGAGTGGGCGAGGGGAGCGTTTCGGGGTGGCGAGAGGGGGCGTAGGGGCCAGTGTACCTAAGGCGGGCCCCGGAGCCCGCGGGGCCAGGACCGCCCCAGCCCGGCCCTGGGCGCGGCGAGTCAGCACACGAGGGCAGACGCTCCCGCCGCCGCGCGGGGCGCAGGCCCGCACTTGCAAGCCGGGACCAGGGACTTGAAAGCGCCCGGCGCGCCGCCCGGACCTGCCCCGCGGGGCGTCACCGCGGCGCTTTAGGCGGGAGCCCAAGGAAAATCTCCTCTGTCTGGGGGCAGTGCGGGGGAGGAGGGAGACCCAAGACAGACCCCAGTGCAGCCAGGGAAGACCTGAGGGGGGCGGGGGACAAAGGGTCTGCCACGCGGGGGCCGAGAGTTTAAGCAAGCCCAGCGCTCTCTGAGCCCGTGTCCCAGGCTGTAAGGAAGCATCATTGCCCCATCCACTTCTGCACTTTCTCTGCGTCGGGCGGTCCATTTGCTTCTATCTTATCTAATCCTGTGAAGGTCTTTATTCCCATTTTGCAGATGACTGAGGCTCAGACAGAGCAGGAAACGTGCCCCCGTTGACAAAGGATGTGTAATAGGATTCAGAACCCGAATTCAGAACCATTCAGTATGCTGCCTCCCTGCCTGCAAGAATCGGATGGTGAAAGGAACACAACATTTTCGAAGTTCCTACTGTGCGTGTGTAAGTTTCCCTGCATTGCCTCACTTAGTACAACCGCTTTGGGAGTAGTTGCTATAACGCCCCCATTTAACAGATGAGGAAATTGCAGTAAGAGCTATTTTTTCTTTAAATCTGACCAAGGTTTTATAGGTGACGGAGGGGGATATGAATCCAGACAGGCTGATTCCAGAGCACTCTGTTTCAAACCACTATGACGAGCCAAGCAGGGAAAAGTGGTTTGCAAACTGCTGTTCTGATTATTACCGCTGCGGTCGAGCCCGCGTGAGGGTCACGACCTGAGCGAAGGTGGAGCAGGGGTCACCGGGCGCCCGGCCCGTTTCAGCCGGGCCAAACCTCTGGGAGAGGACTCGGAGGCGGGGCCCAAGACCCCGCCCTTCACCTGCTGGCCCCGCCCCTATGTCGGACCAATAAAGTGCTCCGCG
>NC_060281.1:85721226-85731564 GCF_021613505.1 Equus quagga
CCATGGCCGCCCCCGGCTCCCGGCGCTGCCCCCTCTCCCCCGGGCCGCGCCCCGGGGTCCCGCACTGACGGCCCATGGCGCCGCCCGCCGCCCGCCTCGCCCTCCTCTCCGCCGCCGCGCTCACGCTGGCGGCCCGGCCCGCGCCCAGCCCCGGCCTCGGCCCCGGACCCGGTGAGTGAGCGACCCCCGGCGCCCGCCCCGCGCGGAGCCCGCCCGGGGCGCCCAACCCCCTCGCCCCTACCCTCCGGGACCCCTTCTGCAAGCCCCTTAGCGACGCCCCTCGGGGCGCGCCGGTCCCCCGCCCCAAGACCCGGGACTCTCCCAGGTCTCCCAGCGACGCCCCCGGGCCCGGCCGGTGCCCACCGCCTCGGGACCCGGGAGTCCTTTAGCGACGCCCCTTAGGCCGGGACGTCCCCTCTGCCGAGCTCCTCAGCGACGCCCCCGGGCTGGGACGTCCCCTGTCTCAGGACCCGGGACCTCCTGCTCAAGTCCCCCCGGGCCAAGACGCCCCCTCTGTCCCCGTGCCTCCTGGGATCTCGCCCCTAAATCTTCCCGCGACGCACCTCGGGCCGGGACGCTCCCCCACCCGCCTCAAGACGCGGCACTCCCTCCCCAACCCCTCGGCGACACCCCCGGGCCAGGATCCCCCCCGCGCCCCGCAGCCCTCCCACTGACGTTGGCGGACCCCCGCGCCTCCCGCCCGGCCCCGCTGCCCGGTCCCGGCTGCGCCCGCTGGCCCGGCGCTGTAATCCCGGCCCCGCGAGGACTCGAGGTGACTTGCGCGCCCTGCAAGAGGCAGGTCCGGCCAGGGACGCCCCGCTGTACCCCGCCGGGACGCCCCCTCCCGTCCCCGGCGCCGCTTTGAACTACCCCATAACTCAGCGGCCGGCCCAGCCTGGAGAGGAAGAAAGGAGGGGTGATGGGAAACTTCTCCCCTACAGAGTCTAGGGGGCTTCTCCTGAGGGTGCAGCACAGAGCCCCGTTTCCAGGGTAGCCCCACACGTTAGACAGGGTCACCTGCTCCCGAGGCCAATGCCAAGGCCAGGGTCCTCCCCAGGTGGGGCCCTGGACCAGGATGGAAGCTGGGACTTGGCTTAGCTTCCCCACGCACCCTTCCTTGCAGCAGAACTCTTTCCAAGTTGAAGAGCAGGCGAGAGGGCGTTGTCTGGCCCGGTTACTTTCTCGGCAGGTTGTTTGGGTGTGGGGATTGGGCCTTAGCGAAGGAGACGGGAAGAGTTCATTACTGATTTGCCCGAGCAGGAAAACCGGCCTCTCGGCTCTCCACCCAAAGTCGCAGACTGTGATGTTGGAAAGACAGGACTCTGCTCCTGAAAGAAAACTCAGAGTTGCTTTGTTTACTTACCCGCTTGGATTAGTGAAAAAGATAGGACTTCGTGTCCCTTACTGTGTGACTTGGGGCCGTGCCTTCAGCTCCCTGAGCTTCAGTTTCCTCCTCTGTAAAGGAAGGATAATGGTAACTCCCTTTCAGGGTGTTGTGAAGATTAAATGGTGTGCTGCAGGTGCCCATCTGCACATAGAAGGCAGTCAATAAACATGTTTTAATAAGACTGTTTATAGTGCTTCGCAGTTCACCACGTGCTAGACACCTCATTTGCCCTCGGAATGCTAGGAGCTTCCAGTCTGATGAATCCCTGTGAAAAAGGCAAAGCTTGGCTTTAGATGGGTAGAAGAGGCATCTCTCAGTGCCGTAAACCTTAGGCTCAGGAAGTGGTTTCCCAGTGATCGGCTGCTTTCTAAGGGACTTCGGCAAAAAACTTCTACGGAGGTTTGATCACTTCTCCTGTTTGCCATTCTGTGAGAAATGAAGGAGGAACTTTCTGAGGGCCAGTATATGTCAACAAAACCGTAACCTAGTAACCCCTTAGCTCCACTTTGCCATCTGTGTGGTCAGGATTTGATGTCCTCTAGGGAGAGGGAGGTATGGGTGGAAACAGAGTGGTTCTCCTTCTGGAACGGGTGGAGTGGTAGCTCTGAGAAGTGTTAAATGAGCCAACTCTGTGTTTACGCTTGTTAGAAGGTGGCATCTCTCCTCAGGCACCTTTGCTTTGCTAGGGAGGGTCAAAGGAACACCTCTTAGGTAGTTTAAACCTCAGACCTTGCTGTGCTTTTATTTGGGACTTTGAGATGGGGACAAATAAATAATCGTTGTGAATTTTTTTGTGATGTGTCCCAAGTTCCCACTTCACGGAGCCTCACCAGCTCTTTCCCTACCGTCCTGATACATCAGTGCTTTTATGAGTTTTCCTCTTTAGTTCTAGAAGCTGTTTTAGGTAGATGGCACGTGGTCCTCAGCATCACATCCTGTCTAGAGCCTACCCAAGAGTTTTTAAAATCCTTTCCAATAAAAAACACGTTTTAGGAGCTGCCTGGTGACATAGGGGTTAAGTTCGCATGCTCCACGTTGGCCCGGGGTTTGTTGGTTCGGACCCAGGGGTGGACCTACATACCACTCATCAAGCCATGCTGTGGCAGCATCCCACATACAAAATAGAGGAAGACTGGCACAGATGTTAGCTCAGGGCCAATCTTCCTCAAGCAAAAAGAGGAAGATTGACAACAGATGTTAGCTCAGGGCCAATCTTCCTCACCAGAGGGGGGAAAAATAAAAACACGTTTTGCTCTGAGGATATGCCAAACTTGCCATTTTATATTTTTTGATACTGTAATTTTCTCTAAAATTTTGTGGATGGAAAAAATTATTTCAATACTTATATTCTGCACAATTTTGTAATATTTAAATTACTGGTGGTTTGCATTTTTGAATGCTGACTTTATAAAAACAGTTAGCTCATTCCCCGTCAATGTGACTTCTAATTACAGTGTGTAGCCAACCCCAAATGATCTCCCTTCTTTTCATTCTTTCTTTGAGGTTCTCTTCCTTCCTCCCTTCACAACTGATAAGGAAGAAGATAGAAGTTAATGGTGGAATCTAGACTCCCTCTTCAAGGACGAAGGCAGCGGGGGTCATGGGACTGATGGGCTGTCTGAAGTGGGCTCCCATCTGGAATTTACTGACTGTAGGGGAGAGCAGAGAGATAGGAAGAGCAGAGAAGGCTGGATGGACCTTGGCTATTTGAGTTTTCCACCCAAGGAAAACTACCTGCTTGGGTGTTTCACTACATTTGGGGGCTGTCAGATATGCATCAACAGAGCTTCTCAGCTCAGGTTACATTTGCTGGGAACAGCCTTTTATAGTCGCTGTTCATTCTCCTCTAACTCCTCATCTAGAATTCCTCCCATTAACCAATGGTAGGTCTTGCCGTAAAAGCTATGAGTTCAGTTAACAGTGAGAGCTTCATACTGTACAGGGCCCTGTCCCTTGTGAGGACTTCTTTATTTTTTTTTTTATTTTTTTATTTTAAAGATTTTATTTTTTTCCTTTTTCTCCCCAAAGCCCCCCGGTACATAGTTGCATATTCTTCGTTGTGGGTCCTTCTGGTTGTGACATGTGGGACGCTGCCTCAGCATGGTTTGATGAGTAGTGCCACGTCCACGCCCAGGATTTGAACCAAAGAAACACTGGGCCGCCTGCAGCCGAGCTCGCAAACTTAACCACTCGGCCACAGGGCCAGCCCTGAGGGCTTCTTTAATGTTAAAAGAATTACCTGTATGCAACATAGGGGCTGAGAGGAGTAAAGTGGACTTACACGCATACCAGTTACTTTTATGCTTTGAGTTTTTTGTTGTTGTTTTTGAGGAAAATTAGCCCTGAGCTAACTGCCAATCCTCCTTTTTTTTGCTGAGGAAGACTGGCCCTGAGCTAACATCCATACCCATCTTCCTCTACTTTATATATGGGACTCCTACCACAGCATGGTGCGCCAAGCGATGCCATGTCCGCACCCGGGATCCGAACCGGCGAACCCCGGGCCACTGAAGCATAACGTGTGCACTTAACCGCTGCGCCACCGGCTGGCCCTATGCTTTGAGTATTTTCAGAAACTCAAAACTGGCATGATATCAAACAACTCGGATCTTTCTGTGAAAATTTGTTTTGGCCCCAAGACCAGGCTATTTAAATGTTTGAGATAGGCAATGAGACCTTCTGTAAATCTTAAAGCAAAAAAGGAGTTCTGTTTTGACTCACAACTAAGACATAGCAAGTTGGTACACTTAATTTAGATACTATTGATACCCTGACTAATGATTTAGCATAGATGGATCAACAGCAGTAAATGAGGAAGAGAAAATACATCGCTTTAAATAGCTGCACAATATACGAATTAGGGATTTTTGAATGATGGGCAATATGCTATCTTTAGTTTAGAATTTTTGAGCCTGTAATGCCATCTGATGCTCTAGGCCAAGTGTTGGGATTTTTTGTAAAGGGTCAGACAGTAAATAATTTGGGCTTTGTGGGCCATGTACTGTCTCTGTTGCAATTACTCAGCTCTGACTTTGCAGGGTAAAAGTAGCCGTAGACAAAATGTTCATCAGTGGGCGTGGCTGTCTTCCAACAAGACTCAATGGACACTGAAATTTGAATTTCATGTAATTTTTATATGTCACAAATATTCTTTTGACTGTTCTTTTGATCATTTTGAACCATTTAAAATTTTAGGGGCCGGCCTGGTGGCGCAGCGGTTAAGTTCGCATGTTCTGTTTCAGCGGCCTGGGGTTCACTGGTTCGGATCCCGGGTGCAGACATGGCACCACTTGACAAGCCATGCTGTGGTAGGCATCCCACATATAAAGTAGAGGAAGATGGGCACAGATGTTAGCTCAGCGCCAGCTTTCCTCAGCAAAAAAGAGGAGGAATGGCAGCAGATGTTAGCTTAGGGCTAATCTTCCTCAAGAAAAAAAAAATTTCAATTTTAAAAACCATTCTCATAGCTCATGGGCCTTACAGAAACAGGAAGTGAGCCAGATTTGGCCTGGAGGCTCTGCCGGGTCCTGCTCTAGGTCCGTATGTATTGATTTTTTCCCAGTATTCACTGGTCTGGAATGGTGACAAGGAGGCTTGATTTTGGTGAATGAATGAACCTTTTACCTTTCACTATTAGCTAACTTTAAGAGAGGTATGGGAGAAATGGTTAAAATAGTAAATTTTATGTTATGTATATTTTACCATAAATTTTTTAAAAGATTCACATGGGGAGAAGTTCGGACACATACGTTTGGATCTTTAATACGACTTTTAAAAAAATGCTTTAAAAAGAAATTCAGTATGGTTCCGTGTGTAGTGCATAAAGATAATAGTGCCTGCCTCAGAACTGGCCCGTGGTTTGTTCACCCAAGCAGAAGGAGCTTGGAACTAACCGTTGAGAGATCTGTTTCTCAGAGGAAAGCCCAGGCAGCAGGTGGCACCAGCCCTGAGACATAGAAAAACAGGGGGGAAAAAAAGAGAAGAAGAAAACGAATTCAACAGTTGAATTTTATTTCCATGGTTCCATCGTCATTTTTAAAGCGGCCTTTAAAAGACGACAGTGTGCTTAGCGTGGCTGATTATTTTGTTTTAATTAAAACATTTTTGAAAAAACAAAATGAAACATTCAAACATACCAAGTTGATTGTGTTTGTTCTGTGGAACAGTTAATGCAAAACACTTGAGAGAGGCCGGAAGTTTGGGTCTGTAGCTTTTGCCTGAGTTTTTGCCTCCTGAATAGGACAACAGAGGAGGAAGTGAACGTGTCCCTTAAAAGACTACCTCTACAGGTTTTGCGGTGAGATCTCCTCAAGCGCCCTGACGCCACTTGGCAGGTGGGTTTCTGACTGGCTCACTGTGCAGCCCCTGAAAGGGTGAGAACAATGACTGACATTCCTTCCATATTCAGTTTGACCTTGAGAATCCGGCTGGAACCCAGAAGTATTAGTCTAGCAGTAGCAGCCCAAAGTCACTCTGTTTTTTTCCCTCTCTCTGTTGTCTTTAGCGTCTTCCTCTCAAGATAGCAGTTGTTTCTTCCCCAGCCCTCATCTCTGAGACGTTATCCTGGGTTCAGACTGAACAGGGAAAGGAAAGAGGCCATTGTAGGAATGTCAGAAGGGTGTCCATACTCCTCAAAAATAGCCAGTCTCCAGAAACTGGCCTTCTCCTCTAAGGAAACCGCCCCCCTCCCCCTTCCTTTTAATCCTCTTTCTAGGTAAACACCTTCCTAGCCTGGACTTGCACCAGTTTGAAGAGGAATGAAGTTGGATGCTAAGAAGTGCCTCTTAGACAAAAGATTTTAGGCCACCTCACGTGCAAGGTCTCCTCTCTCCTTCCCGGTTATGACAGGACGCGCTTAGGGCTGCCCCGCTGCTGGGCCCAGCTTCTAGTTTCTCTTGCCACTGATTTAATCCGTGGCAAGACGCCAAGGCATTAAACTTTTATTGTTCAATCTACCGCAAGGGCGGGGCCCTGCTGCTAGTGGGCTGAGGAGGCTGCAGCCGCTTCCAAACCCGAGTGTCACACCACATTAGCAACTTCAGACTTTGAGGGCTGGATTGCTTTCAGTTTGGTTAGATTCTTGGTTAGAAGCAGAACAGTATACTCACACTCAAAGTTTGAAAGCTAGGAAATAGTAAAAACAGCACAGGCAACTTTTAAAGATGATTCCAAATGGTTGCAGCATCAGCCTACGGAACTACGTCTCCATGGTTTCTTTATACCTTCCAAACAGATATGTTTACTGGCCGTCCGTGTTCCTTGGTGTCCTAAAGTTGGATCAAAACATGGCGACCAAGTAGTTCTCTTCTAGGATAGTAAGGATTGTTAACCAGGGCCATCACAGTATGTAAATTACTTGCTGCTGTTCAATCTCTAAAAATTCATCTTCAAAGAAAATTATTGGGCTGGTAAAAATATTTTTAATAATGACCACAGAAGCCATATTTGTTTTTCTTTGATGTTCTTCCGAAGACTCTTCTGGTTTTAATCAGATTGTTCCCACATAAAATACAGTGGAAATGTACAATAATAAAATCCCTATTCCTGTGTCTATGGGGAAATAAACAGGATGGGGACTGTCCTTTTAAGGGGCTTTCCTCTTCCCTTTCCCCAGACTCAAAGCCTCTATTACTGGTGGGTGTTTTGGCATCAGTTAAGGGCCTTCAATCCTTCCCTCCCTCCATGTTTTGCTCTTTCATTAAAGTGTTTCTGTTGTCTAATTATATCCTTTCAATCAAATTAGAGACTGCAGCATCTGGTGAGGGCCATAACTGCTGCCATCTGCACCTCGTATATACAGGCCTTTTCAGCTGAGAATCACTCAACTTCCAAATGGCAGGAAGAGATTTGGAAAAAGTTTAGTTGGAAGGGAGGTTAACTTAAAAGGAACATCTTCAAAGGCTGGGTACGACGCCCTGCTCGCTCTGGTGTGTGCACTGTCATGCAGAGCTTCGCTGGCCTGGCTCACCAAAGATTCTTCTCTAGTGCTTCTGGCAGATGAAGACTTTCTGACTGTCTTTGCTGAAATGACCAGGCCCTCTCATCCTTGTTAGGGGCTTGCAGGGGTCTGGGGCAAGCTGCAAATTTCTCCCTTGAGAAGAATCTTTTGTTATATGACCAGTGGTTAGTGGATATGACACTTTCTGTTTATTTGACCATTTCTTCTAATTCACTGGTTTCAACTGAAGGAGATTTTGCCCCCAGGGGACATTTGGCAAAATCTGGAGACATTTTTCATTGTCACAACTCGGGGTAAGGTAGGATGTGCTACTGGCATCTATTGAGTAGAGGCCAGAGAGACTACTAAACATCTTAGAATGCACAGGACAGCCCCACAACAAAGACTTATCTGGCCCAAAATGTCAGTAGTGCTGAAGATGAGAAATTCTGTCCTGATTTTTAAACAGATTAATGTTTGTTGTCGTTTTTTTTGGTGAGGAAGATTGGTCCTGAGCTAACATCTGTTGCCAATCTTCCTCTTTTTTTTCTTTCCTCCCCAAAGCTCCAGTACATAGTTGTATATCCTAGTTGTAGGTCATTCTAGCTCTTCTATATAGGATGCCACCACAGCATGGCCTGACAAGCGGTGTGTAAGTCGGCACCCAGGATCCGAACTAGCCAACTCGGGCTGCCAAAGTGGAGTGCATGAACTTAACTACTGCGCCCCAGGCCAGCCCCTCTCTGTCCTCATTGTATTCTTTTGTCCCTCCCTTCACTGTGGCCTAGGAGTAGGCAACTCTCATTGACATCTTTTTTCACTCTTAAACAAGTAGATACTTCATTATCCATATCTAAGCTCTTTAAGCACTACTTTGAACAATGTTTCAGAAACCTGAATGGAGTGAGGAGGTCTGTGATTCACTGTATGTTTCTGCGGTCTCTAGACGAAGATTGCCAAATTAAACACAGGACGCCCAGTTAAATTTGAATTTCAGGAAACAAATTTTTTTATATAAGTCTGTTTCATGCAATATTTGGGAATACTTACCTTAAAAAATTATTCATTGTTTATCTGAGATTCAAATTTAACTGGGCATCCTGTATTTTCATTTGCTAAATCTGGCAACCCTACTCACGATCCATGAAACATTACTTGAAACTTTAAACCTTTGACTGTCAAATCGATCCCTTGGCCAGTGTCTGCCTTTGTTGCTCTGGGTGGCTAGAGATGACAGCCCTGCTTGTTCCTGTTTCTAAGTAAGCGCTACACTGAGTCTTTCCTTCTGCCCAAAACTGTCTCCTTGGCCAGAACTTCTGAAACTTGTCACTTGAGTCATACTTTTGTCTTGCGACCAGCTGACAAGTGCTTATCAAACGCCTGCTGTAGGCCCAGCGTCTCTGACTAGGACTCATGCCTGTGCCAATTCATAGAAGACTCCAACTCTGTTGCTTCAGGTTTTGCTTTAAAGATGTGCTCTAGAGATACGCTGTCTACTTGGCAGTCAGCTCCGCACTCGAGAGCTCTTGTATTATTTGGCCATCCTGGATCAACCAAGGGAAGCTGAATAGCCCAGAGCCTGGCTTCCATGCAACATGAGCTGCCCTCCAGGACTCCATTATTGGGGAACTTTCTTGCTATCTGAAATTAAAAATAGGGCACAAGCAACACTCATGAAACTTGTCCAGAAGCTGGATTATATCAGTTTCTTTTATCTCCTTTTAGACTGACTGAGAGCTTCAGACAGTATGAAGTAGGATTGCTCAAGAGAAGGTGAGGCAAAGTGTAGGTTTGAGCCAGGTGTCTCCTGCTTAAAGCAAACTCAAAATATAAAAATGTATATTCATTATGAAGAATGTTGATTATTCCCTATTAGAAATGGCTTCACCATAGATTTCCTTTAAGTAGCAGATTCCCGTGGTTTAAATAGCAAGTATTTGATTTTCAAATACTTCATTTACATAAACTTTCCTGGAACTTCTCATTGCTCATTGCTAGGTAAGTCATGATCGCTAGCCTAGAAGCATAAATTGGTGAGGAAACCCAGGGCACTCTGGATATGTCTGTAATGGGTTTTCTTTTCCGCTAGCTCCCCACACACCTGCTTCCCTCATTGAACTAACATTTGCCAGGCACGTTCTGTGTGGTCTGTAGTTGCTGAGGACACGAACATGAGTGAGATGCTCAAGAAAACTTGCGGGCTCGTGGAAGCAGGGCCAGGTGCTTCTTGAGCACTTGCAGTTCAAGGTGATCAAGTCTTATGAGAGCTGTGGCAGCAGGCCCTGTGGGACTTGTTCTTAGAGGCCCTTGTTCCATGAGTCCAGCGCTGTCTGCTCTACACCTGAGCTTTCAAATAGTGCTCCTTCTTTTGTTTTTTGTTTCCTTTAGAGTTAGCTTATAATGCACTGAGTTATTGTCCTTCAGAAAACTGGACTTTGAGCTTTAAAACATCTTATGCTTCCTGTTTCCTAATGTGAAAACTATTTCTAGTGTGAATTTTTTTCAAGATTGTAGTAGATCCATTTGTACTCAAATATTATATGGAGAGAGGTACCATCACCAGAGTGCGATAGAATATGTTCTGGTGGTATTGGCAGTAAAATGCATGGTTAATTAATGAAGTTAATTAATTAGAGTTCTGCTGAGCCAGTGACTTCTGAGTGGGTCCATTCCTTAACTGAGGCTAGGCCTAATCTGTCTATATATAGAGAGAGCTAGACTCTTTCTCAAAAACGATCCTTTGGTCTTCAATTTGATGATTGTATGTGTTTATAATATCCTGAGTGATAAATATAAATTCCTTAAGCACTACTGCACATTCATGGTGACTGTTCCTGGCAAAAACACGTGTACTTCACAGTGACGACCATGGCGTGTTTTCCACTGGGTCCTGCCTGGGTAGGAGTGGAGCATATTCAAGACGAGAGCTGGATGGGAGAAGAGTGGGACCCAAGCAGCACTGAATTCTAGGCCTTCTCTGTCTCCATAATTACTTACTTTTCAATTCCCCCCC